>NC_091933.1:26492432-26722432 GCF_041260155.1 Ptychodera flava | reverse complement strand
ATGATCTGTGAGAAGAATATTTGCCTATGCATGACGATATTACATGTTTCTCAGACTGCACTTAATATTCTTACTTAAAATGCATTATATATATATATATATATATATATATATATATATATATATATATATATATATATATATATATAGATAGATAGATAGATAGATAGATAGATAGATAGATAGATAGATAGATAGATAGATAGATAGATAGATAGATAGATAGATAGATAGATAGATAGATAGATAGATAGATAGATAGATAGATAGATAGATATGGTTAAATTACGGGAGAATTTCGTTAAATCGTTTTCTTTCTCCTTTATCATATCATTTTCACGCAAATTTTATGTATCTTGTTCAAAACCATATATATATATATATATATATATATACATATATATATATACGTGTATGTATATATATATATATATATATATATATATATATATATATATATATATATTCATTCCAACTTATTCAAATAATATTTCTGTATATGTCATTTATATAATAAGGTTATGTCACATAAACTTAACACAGGGATAGATACAACACTCCTTATGACCTCTTTTTCCATTTGCTATATACGGAGAGTACTATCTGCCGACGTAGTCTTATGATTTCATCAGAAAAAAGACCTCATCGGAAGACCCTAATCTTTCAACGGTGGTAAATGATAAGGATTTTGAGCCTGACAAGAGAAGTAAATTTCCAGGAAAGGATTTTCAGCATAATAATAGAGGTTTGTCTGGGCAGGATGGAAGATGTTCCATCTGATGGAAATATGATCCGTTTTTGTAGCAACACTCCGCTGATATCCCAATAGGATTTTTCCCGATCTTGACATCTCCAGTGCATCATTAGGAACTCCGTCTCAAAGAATCCCACCGGTTAGGGGGTTTGGATGATTTGTTCTGTGATTGTTCCCTACAGCATGTATAGAATCTGACACTGTATCACTGCTACTTTTCGGATCACGCTGCAACGACTCCTTCTGTTGACAATAGAAGTAATGAAACTCATCACCGACCGTATTGGAAACCATACAATGGCACCCTTTCACATGAATGGCATATCAGTTCCATTCAATTGCAACTCCTCGGTCGATGTAGATTATTCTGTGGAATACATCCTACTTTCCCTGTGGGTTTGAATACATGACACGATAGGACTTTTTAGATGAAGACTTATAAGTTGATGCTCAACAACGATAATGATAATTGAGAAAGCATAATTATCAGAAGTCGACATTAAACGTACACGTTTGAGACGATGCGATAACGCAGTTGAGATACTGTGAGAATTGTGACCTATTTGAATTATGGCATGCAGTTAGGGAACGAGCACAATTAGCGGCAGGGGGCCATACAGAAGAGAAGAGAAGAGAAGAGATAAATGGTGGCCATGAAAAATACTGTGGGTTCCGGGGGGAGACTTGAAAATTTTAGAGTACCGCGAAGGGGGAGGGACTTCTAACCTTTCATTTAATGTAAATCGTACCGATAAACCACGCTGAAGGAAGCAGAGAACAATTCTTTCATAAACCAGTTTCATTTCTGAGGTTATCCAGCTTTATTACGGTGAGTGAAGATCATAAGCAATTTGTGCTTGTGAACACTATAATGCTGTCTGTAAAAGCGTGGGGTTGGGAAGTGACAGCAACAGTTGACTATCATGAGGTTACTGAAAAGGTAGACAATGGGCTGGGAAAAAAGACATTCAGGCAAATTAATCAATTTATCAGATATAGCTAGCCTTAAATTTAACATTTTCTCAGTTATCTCGGGAGGCTCATGTGTATAACACATTGATATCTTTTGATAAAATTTCAAGATCACATTTGTTACACACCTTAGCACTTCTAAGTACCCTATTCCAGTGGATTCAATTGACGTCAGTTGTCAAACATAGACAAATGCGCGAAGGGAAACAAATTACTCATAAGCTTGGCTCGTGCCATAGACTACAATAGGACCTATACACTGAAAAGACACTGTTGGGTGAAATTCCAAAATCAAATTCCTTGTACACAAATGCCATCCCAATCACCATATTCTAGTAAAGTAAATTCATATCAATTATCTAATACACAGATATAGCTAGTTTTATATTGGACATTTTCCAACCGACGGCACTTCTGTAGGTAACGAAAAGAGACCGGGCCGCCTACAGCAACTTGCCAAGTAAGTCAAACGACGCCCGTGGGATTGCTAAACCTCCGTCGTCCAGGAAACGCACAATACTTTCAACGTAATTTCAGACGATGATCAATTATTCGGATCTCTTGACCTGTCTGAAACTCTTTTCCGTAGATTATTCTTCTTCGGCGCATGAAACTCGATCAGCAGAGCATTAACTGGCTTAATCATCACTCTTGCACATGATATCATAAAATACCACTACAAAGAAATCTTTTTCATGGCATTGAAGCTATTTTAGTATGAGACGTTATCGTCATTATATTGAGATTAGGGGTCTTCTTTCGCAACCTAGAAAGCGTACATTAATGAAGTACAGGATTTATGCGTGTATACCTCCGAGATGCAATATGAACTTTACGTCAGACTATACATACAAAATAAATCCGCTCGGAGGCCCTATGATCGTCAACCCTTGTCTTATTCATGCTTTAGTGGAGAGTAATGTTCAGGTGAGAATTAGTCAAAGAACGACCGTTACATGCAAGCGAAAATGGCGATCACAACGCGGGAATACGACATACCGATAAATGTTTCCACTACATTTAATTTTAATGTGTATACATGACAGTTTATAAATTATAGACTACGGTAACCATCGCATTGCCTGTTTCAAAAATTCGATCGTACAAACTTAATTAACGATTTACAGACTACGCCAAAATGATTGACGGTATTGTAATTGCAAAATATATCGAATTTCATTAAACTTGATGCACATATCCTCGATATATGCCTTTATTCTTTGCCTTTGATCAAGTCTTCCTTTGTAACTTGTTCCCAAAGGACGTATTCCCCAGTGATTAAGGTAATTAATATTGCAAAGCAGTAATTAAAATGTTGTGCCTACACAAATGACAGTGTCACTTTGAAGTGACGTTTACAAAAACTGGCATTCAACGAAAGTTTGCATGAACTCCAGAATAGAAAACAGCTGTGGTAGAGGGAAGGATACACTGACAAACTAACTGAATGTGTTCAGTGTACAACCGAACACTATGCAACGTTCTTGCCTAAACTTGGTCCCATATGTACGGACCGATATGGCATAGCCAATGTATTATGGAAAATAATATGTCAGATTAGGGTGTGATAATAATGATACGTCATAAAAAAGGCTGTGTTCGTCGTCAATACCGGCTTACCCACACTTACACAGCCTGCTTTGGGCGTCTTAAAGCAGTAGAGCTTCGAAAGTGAACGACTTAAACCTTTGCTCAAACTTTCCTCAATGAAACTTATAATCTTTTTCTTACCAAATGAAAAATAAACATCAGGGTTTACCGTGCACAGTTTGGTACTAGAGAAACAAATTACACCTACTTTATCACTATTTGGGATTTAAAATGGCCGCCGTGCCCTATGGAGAAAATAAAAATTACGGTTTTCGAAAATCAAAGACGGTGAAAATCTTTCTTACTCCAAATAAAACCCCACAAGTGTTAGATCAGACAGGAATTGTAAAAATTTGAGAGTCAGAATATCTGTCCGCTAAGCGCATTCTACTTTAAAGGTGATACCTCGTAAAGGTAGCACATCAAAGAGAGACAAAGCAAGTTACGATCAATGTTAAACACTGTTAGAAAGATTTAAAGATTTTAGCTTTAAACTCGGCTCTGCACAAAATACCAGTAGAATTTAAGGTATTTTACTTGCTCAGGTTTTCAATCCACTCTTACTCTACGAAAGACAGTTTCAAGTTTTCTAATTCATCAATTGTTTCATCGATTGAAATGTCAATGTGCCATGTTTTTCTTTATCAAATTTATCTCGACCACACCTTGAATAATCTCTGCGGACCAGAGTTATGCTTTTTATTGGTTTTATTCTTGTTTTCTGTCGTTTTAAGGTAGTATGCACCTCGAAAGTGAAAGACTTAAACTTTTGCTGTAACTTTCCTCAAGGAATCTTTCAATCATTCTCTTTCAAAATCAAGAATAAAAAAGGGGGTCACCGTGCAAATTTTGGTAGTAGAGAAACAAATTACCCAAGATTTACCGATATTAGAAATTCAAAATGGCCGCCATCCCTGTGTTAACTATATGGAGAAAAATAAAAATTTTCGAATTTCGAAAAAACTAAGCCGGTGAAAAGTTTTCTTTCATCAAGAGCTTTAAAATGAACCCCCACGTGTGGTATATCAGAAGAGAATTGTAAAAGTTTTAGAGTCCGAATGTCTGTCCCCGAGGTGCGTTCTACCTTAGGCCTAGGCCCTAATCGCGTTATATTAAGGTATAGAACGCGCCTCGAGGACAAATAATCGGACTCTCAAATTTCAACAATTCTTTTCTGGTCTACCACTTGTAGGGGGCTCATTTTAAAGCTCTTGAAGAAAACATTCACCGTCTTAGTTTTTTGAAATTCTGAAATTTTTATTTTACTCCATAGAGTTAACACAGGGATGGCGGTCATTTTGAGTGTCAAATATAGCAAAATATTGAGTAATTTGTATCGATAATTCTAAACTTTGCACAGTGACCCCTGATTTTTTTTGGTTGATTTGGTAAGAGAATGGTTGAAAGTTAGAGCAAAAGTTTAAGTCTCACTTTCGAGGCGCATACTACCTTGATGGTATGAAAATGTCCTAAATGTCTTTGACATTTGGATTTTATATCGGGCTTCTGATCATCATCGTCGACGACGTCGTCACCGACGTTGGTGATGGTGTTCGTGATGTTGTTATGTTGGTATTATTCCTGTTCTCAATAATTTTGTTCTCGGCCTTAATACTGTTTGCTGCTGCTGTTTGAGAGTAGCACCTGTCACCTCGAAGCCGACAGTAGGCCTACACAAGAACTAATGGTTTAGTTTCGCCTGAGGCGACAGAACAAGTTTAGTCAACTATGCGGACTATCACGATGCCTGTTCTTTAATTATACAAAATTGATGAATCATTCACACGCAACGCCCAAACGTTTGAGGGAATTGTTTCAAATTGTATGTATCAATCTCCTTTTGAACCCCCTTCTTCCCTACGGACATAGTTCCAGTAATTAACATAGCCAATAAGTAATTAAATATTGTGCCTACACAAAGGACATGTGGCATTCTGTAGTGACGTGGATTAAAACTGACATCCAGCCAAAGATAGCATTATCTTCCAGCGGAATGGACAGATATGTCACGGAGTTGAACTAGAGATGCTTAATTTTGAAAATGACACGTCCATATCTATAGGAAATATCCTGATCGTGTATATGTAAACTCTCTCTCTCTCTCTCTCTCTCTCTCTCTCTCTCTCTCTCTCTCTCTCTCTCTCGCTCGCTCGCTACCAGGTTTTATTTCGTCGTTCATGAGGAAAACGCAGACAAATATTTATTTATGCATATTAATGACAGAAAAAATGACGTCATTTGCGATCAGCGCTATGTAAAGGATTTGTCTAATGTTTTCAACCCAATGGTATTTTAGTATCGACAAGTTTTCTATTCTACGCTTAAAATGTTGAATAGATGTATAATGATAATATATATGCTCCATCAAACTATGTCTCAATAATATTTTGACAAATCTCTGCAGGCCAGATAGACTAAAAGATTCAGTCTTTCCAGGGTCTCCGCCAACTCAAACCAATCGGCGGAGACCAATACACGACAAAATCTGTCAATCTGCAGACCAGTTTGACGTTATAAATATGATTTTGTACTGAGTGTCCTTTCATCATCAACATTGTCGCCGTCGCCGCCGTCGTTTGTAATGAGTCTTCCTTACGGTGTTATGTCGGTGTCATTTTTGTTTTCGATGTTTTTGTTCTCGGGATTTTATTCTGTTGTCCTTATTGCCTTATAGGCATGCGCCTCTAAAGAATAACACCTACCACGTTGAAGCTGGCAGTATACAGGAACTGTTTGTTTTGGCCTCAGTTTTTCCTCATCCTCTAATGCTGAACAAATTGCATGTGACAAAATATCTGATTTGTCTTTTACTTCGCTTTGCATGCAGATCATTTATAAAGCTGTCACTGTAGTTCTATTCAATAATAAAAACCGATGATTGCAAGATTTCGTTAAGGCCATATAAAGAAAATTCTTTGTTTGCCGTCCTTGGATTTTTGAAAAACCTACCTGTCAGCCAAGGAAAAAAAACAAACACGCACAAAAAACAAAAGTGTGATAACATAAGCTCAATTTTATTTGGTTTCCTTTGAAAAAATAATATTTTTATTAATAATAGTGTTAACATTGTGTTTGTTTTCTTAATTTTCTCTGAAAACTTACCACCACGCCGAATGCAAACAAAGAATTTTATTCAAAGCGCCTAATCTTGGATTGAATATGAATATATTTAATCGTTGCGAGCGCCTACAATGCTTGACTAAGGATCGGATAGGGCTCAAGAAATAGAAGTTAACAACAACGTGACTCGATCAGTGAAATTCTTATAGTTTGTCACGTTAAATGAAAGGACATAATATAAATGGTGTTGAAATTTCGCCCATTGTCAGCTATATAGTTGCTCGTATTGAAGAGCTTTCAGCGCACTTTCTTCATTTGTTTTCAACATATGCAGTCTGTATGTTTATAGCACTGTTGCCAACAATAAACCTATCGATCATTATCACTGTCGCGTGAATGAAAACAATTTTCAAGGACGTGAGGTCATCGAGGTCATTTGTTTAATCTACGTACGTTAATAAGGTTCTATCTGTTGCATTGAGTATTTTTTGATATCAATCTTTCGATCAAGGCGATTGGGAAAATTGGCATAAGAATTATTTATGAGTAATCCTCTGAGCGTGTCCTTTGTATTGTCCCGCCTCCCTGTGAAATGTCGGTAATCAAGATTCAGCGATGTCGAGATCCAGGGCTTTATTTCCTCAAAACCATGCCAAGCGAAAAGCAACTCCTCGGTGGTAGCACGTCCAACTGTCGTCATTGTTGGATATTGGACCGGTAAATGGTAACAATCAGTCTCTGCTTCGACCTCGATCCAGCTGCCTGAGACCAGACCATAAAACGACGTCAAGACTCTTAGAAAGGGGATAAATCTTTGCTTCAGTGCGAAAAACCGTGATGAAGGACAATAAATGTTGGTTTGTTCATTAATCGTAGGGACAAACTGTCTCTGTTGTTGTCCCTGCAAGACTTTGCAATTTGAGATTGTAGCATGATAATTGCTGCAACATTTATGACAAAGGGAATCTTGTGTATAATATGAAGATTTATATATTTATTTTTCATTTATTTATTTATTTATTCATTTATTTATTTACTTATTTATTTATTTATTTACACTTTTTATGAGCGACCAATTTACTCTAATGAGTAATATTCTTCGGGGATCACGCCAATAAATACAGCAAACATAAGTTTATAGGATACAAAAAAAATAAAAAAACAATAACAATACAATTCTTTTACAATTAAATGCGAGTCATAATAAAGTCTTTCATTAAACTTTTAAACTTATTTTCATTACATGCGAGTTTTACGTCAACTGGTAGCAATTCCACGCTTCTGTCGCTCTATAATGAAATGTTCTTTTGTCAGCATTTGAAATACGACGTTGACGGTAGAAATTTAACTGTGAAGCTGATCGTGTGGAATGCAAATTTACATGACTTTGAGGAACAAATATATTACCTAGATAACGCGGAGTAGTATTTGATATACATCTGTACACTGTGAGGGCGAGAGAGTAAAAAATACGCTGCCTCACTAATATAACATCAAACGTAGTAAAGAGGTCTGCAGATGGATAATCATAAGGTAAATTTGACAAGACGCGCAGAGCTCTCTTACTTGCTTTCTTCACATAAACTTTTTCGCCTATTTAGCTTTTCTCGTGTTATATATATAAAAGGAATAGAATAATGAGAAAACTGTTTATCTGATCAAAACGTGCTGCTTTAAAGAGCAGAAGTGTCTCGTCGCGATCCCGGGATTCCTTGAATTACAATGTCAATGTGCCTTGACGCAAACTCATATCGTCTGAATATACTCACCTTGCACTGATGGTAAAGTGACGTTAATAAAGTGTCAAATTAAAGAGATATTGTTCTGAAATATTAGTCATGTAATATTTTTGCTTACGGGATCAACATGCAAAGTAGTTTTCAAACACGACATCCTACTTCTACCATATGTTGGCATTTAACCTGTTCATCCCGATTTACTGTGAAGGGGCCCTCGTTCAGCAATGATAACAATGCATAGGCTTTGGTCAAACCATAGTGGTGAAGGGGTGAAACAGGCATAATCCTGGTGAGATTAAAAAGATGGCTAATGTTTTCAACGGATTCGAAATTCAATAGAAATTGAAAAACTTTCTAGGTGTAAATTAGATTTTTGTAAAGGGAGTACTAAAAGATAGGAGAACCAAGATTGAGTATATGCTCTTCTGTAACTGCATATTACATGAACCCTGAGACTTTGTTCAAAGTAAGGCTGTCCAAATTACAGAACGTCACATCCGAGACACATTGTTACCTGACACCTGATTGTGTCGGTTTACCTGAGTTGAAACGCGAACATTTAATTTTCGCCATAGCGTTAACCCAGGGTATGGCGGCCATTTCGAATAATATGAAACGTAAGGAAATTCTAGGTCATGTGTACGTACGTTACCCCCCTACCCCCCGATTTGAATTCTTAATTATAAAAGAGGATAATTTAAAGTTTCATTCGATAAGGTTTGAGAGAAAGTTTCTCGCTTTTCATTTTCAATGGGTGTGTTACCTTAAGGTAATGCGCCTCTGGACAGACATTCGGACTCTCAAACTTTTACAACATGTTTTGGTCTACCACCTGTGAGACTCTTTTAGAAGCTCTTTGAGTAAGCAAATTTTTACTGGCTTCTTTTTGTGAAAATCGAAAATTTTACTCTCTCCCCCCCCCCTCTAGAGATAGCACAGCGATGGCGGCCATTTTGCATTTCAAGTATCGTTAAATTTTGTTTCTCTGGTATCAAATTTTGCAATATGACCCCTGATTTAATTTTATTTCGAAAGGGTTGGCTCAAAATTTATTTACGGAAATTTTAAGCAGAACTTTAAGGCTTTCTATTTCGAGGCGGGTGTTACCTTAATAAAACAGTACCGTGCATCGAAGATGTTGAAACTTGCGTCGAATTGATGGGCTTGCTCGTCCAACTCTATACGATGAGACCGACATATTAGTTAATCTTTCTCCCTGTACAATTCATGAGTCCAATACTGTAATTTCTAATCGTGTGCAAGCTACAGATACGGAGTCGAATATTTCGAATCTGAATGATTTAGTGTGATGCACAAATTCTCTGCAGCTGGAGCTTAGCGTAATCTTTCTTGTGCAAATGCTGTCTGCCAGGCGAGTTCATAAAAAAATCGCCTCGTTAACTTGCTCTTCACAAAATCTAAAAGAAACCATGGTAACAGGCAAAAGGATGAGTATGAACGGTTTACTCCGGAATTAACCGTTGCCTACACCGTCTTTATTACCGTATTTGAAAAAAAATTGTCAGAAAACAGTTCGTAAGGTTATTTATCTTCCATTTTCTCATGTAAGTCGGTCGCAGTTATGTGCAATGAAGTGGGAAGATTGTCCTTTCGCATCCAAAATGCAAATGAGGAGAATTAAGTACATTAGAAAAAAAGTCATAACCCTATCACATTTACTGCTGCAAAGGTGCATTTCACAGTCTATAAATCGCACGCACTCGAACATTGGCTCTTTAGTCTCCGCGTAAGAACGCCGGAGCAAGGTTTATGTGCTGTTCAACATACGTTTGATCAAACGAGCACATAAAACAGATCGATTTAATCTTGTACTCTGATCGTCTATGACTTAATGTCAAGGGAAAATGTCTTGAGTCTTGCGGCATTTATTACCGATAACTTTTTGTATAATTGATGGAGAACGATGACATCTGAACGATGCCCTGTGCCATATTTTAGTTTAATGGCCAACCTGAATAGCAGTACCGGCAATATTTACCATTTTTCTAGATGACAAGTTGGCAAAATGTGAACTCTTGTGCACATTATGACTGTTTTGAGTTGTCTCTGTGGACCATAATATACATATCAGTAAGGGTATAGAGTCCCAGACAAAACTGTTTTGTTTTCTTGAGTTTCAGCATCTTTCATGGGCTTTATCTTTATCGCGAGTGAATTATCCATGTCACTGATTGAGCGTTCCTTGACGCTTATTGATGAATTAAGGAGTGTAAGTGCGGAGTGAGGATAAAGAAAGGGAATATTAGTGTGTATATCATCCAAAGGGCCACAGCGATGGCTGGTTGATAATACATATGCGCACATTCGCATGCAGGCACTTAGAGAGAGAGAGAGAGAGAGAGAGAGAGAGAGAGAGAGAGAGAGAGAAGAGAGAGAGAGAGAGGGAGAGAGGGAGAGAGAGAGAGAGAGAGAGGGAGAGAGAGAGAGAGAGAGAGAGAGAGGAGAGAGGAGAGAGGGAGAGAGGGGGGGGGGGAGGGATGGAGGGAGGGATGGAGGAAGGTAGGGAGACAGGAAGAATGGGTGGGAGGGAGGGCAGAGCTATTAACAGAGACAGAGGATTCAGACATCTACAGAAAGGTAGAGGGACAGAGAGTAAAAAAGCGAAGTAACTGGGGAGATGGTAGGGGAGGAGGGAAGGAGGGAAGACAGGAGGCTGAAGCACATCACGGTGATAGCAAAATGACGGACAATGCTAGGAAGATAAACATAGAGGGTGAAGGCAAACACACGTAATAACATGTAATGATAATATTGTACGAAAGCCTCCTCCTTTTTTTGCTAAAATAAGTGGCCAACTCATTCGCGACTATATACCTTTGAAATATTTACCATAATGGTGTAAGCTTGTTTATAGTGTCTATATTTCAAGAAGCCATGAGCTAGTCTACTGCCAAGAACATCTTAGGTGAAAACATCGAGATTACCCACTCACACACTCACACACTCAAACCAACGCCGTTGCAAATACAAAGCCTCATACAAAATCGTGATTGTAAATTCACAGTGACATTTCAGGTAACTCCAGTCGACATTCTTGAGTCAATTGAAAGTAACTATCGATAAATGAATATTGCAGTGGTAATTGATACTAAATTGCAAAGGCCGTTTATTAGCGAGCTGGGTTGTAACTGCAATTGGAAAAGTAATTGTACAACGAAACCTTTGTTCGGTGATGTTGATAGTTTTTAACTTCAAATACTTTATTTCTTCCTTTCAAAATTCAGTATATTTAAGAGTTATACACACTGCCAATCTAACGATTGCATTCCAGATCGCTGCTGCTTTTGTAAAATTGCGTGTTCTCGATAGACATAATTCATTTTATTCAACGGGAATACAGGTGATTAATTCCGGCCTTTGCCCGGTACCTCATGACAGATTGTCAAGGAAAATGAATCAAACGCTCTCGTGTTTACTTGTTGAAAACTTTTTGACAGGTACTGAATGCATAATACGTAAATTTCAAGTAAAGGAGCCCAACCTTGTGAAAATGACAGCCTCTCAAAGACAGGCGCTATTTTTCAACACTCATTTTGGATATTCTGACACGTAGTGACTCAGAATATATTGGTTTCTACGTGTTCAGTGCAGGCGAAGAGTAGGGCGCGTCTGCAACACATGAAGAAAACTCAATTTCGCTTTTAACGACATACGTGTATGTTCTTGGACTCCGCTTGATCGAAGAGAATTTTTTCAATAATGCATAAAGGCTGGAAATTCTCCATGAATGAACGAGAAAATAAAACAGATGGAAGTTAGGCTACTTCTGGACACAAGTTGACGTATGAAAGCAATAAAAAGTGAATATCGGACTGATATCTGAAAATTAAGTGACAGTTGTGCGCTTTAGGAATGCCAACTGATGCGTGTTTGTCACATTCACACCCTCTGGGAATTACCTTCAGATTCAGAATCAAGATCAAAATACGTATTAACTTGTTGCTTTGTAACACCCAGAATTCCTATAGGCTCTGTTGATGCAAAAATTTTAGACATTAAACGCCAAAATTGAAAAGGTATAAACCTAATATATCGACGAAGATATTACTTAAAGTGCTAGTCCGGGTCTACTACTTAATGCTACTGCAAATACTGTATAATAGGATGTGGATGATAACGTTTGCAAAGACTGCCGAGGGACTTGAAAGTGATTTTTATACTTCAAAGTGTGCGGAGTGTTTGAGTGGTTTGGCAACATTTAGAATGATGTCTGAAAAATGATATTTCAGCACAACTCGGTGCTGTGTGTTAATTGCTCATCGGCCTTATTGTGAAATATTCACTGGTCGATGTTTTCCGGTGTCGAACTCCTCATCCCTCGAGATATGATGAATATTCCCGATCGGAGTGTTAACATAAATTTTTCGGTTCTTTTAATGGAAGCAACTGCCACTTAGGTCGACGAGCTTATTACAATATACGGTTACAATCAAACACAAAAACACTGGACAGCGTATGAGCAACGTGATGTGGGCAAACAGCTGTTACCTGATCTTTGTTCGGGATACAGCACCGTTTTTATTACCCATCGTGGCCATCACATTGCTAGTTTCCCCGGCTTACTGCCTCGGGAAATAGCAATGTGTTTCTGGGTACGCTCGGGTCCTCCGGGTAATAGGCGGGTCCCTAATGACCAGGTATCGGGTGCTCACTGTACGCTATTGGGTTTGATGGAAAAGCTAGTTCCAGCTGACTATGTTGGGTCGAAGTCTAATGCACAGCAGTTGTCAGTTATTCGCCGTATTTTAAAAATGTACGCTTTTGTCGACTTGGAATTAAATATGGTCTACCTCGATGATACATTCAATGACCTTACTTTGAACACCTTCGAGAGGGTGTTGTCCTATCGGCGGTTTTATTTCGATCGCAATTTAAAGGAAGTGTACGTGTGTCGTTTTTGTAGGTTTCCGTTGAACTCGACAGGAAATCACCTATCTGAAAATAATAAGTCTATCGTGCGCTGTGAATTTTTCACGTTTCCTGGAGACAAACACGGCGACAGGGCAATACACAGTCCGCCGAGCACAAGGCGGGGCTATTAAGGGAGACTGTATGAATTGCGTTCATGCAAGAGTTGAATTATTAAATCAAATCCGTGGCTCGGGGATGGACGCATCGACGAAAATGAGAGGTAGACCCAACACAAAGTATGATCCTAGGCATTATGTGTCAGCCCTGTAGGATCAAACTGTGCTTGCAAACAATGGCACGATCATCGATGAAGGAGGGAATTTCTTCGGTTTCAAATTGAGCACCGAACTCATCTTCGCGCCCAGCCAATCATGACATGGCAAAAGTGTCTCGTCTGACCGTGTCATCACAGTAACGAGTTCAACAACTGGAAATCAATATATGTTCATCATGCCAAGAAATGGGGCAGTCAAACACTAATCTTATCTCAGTCTGCATTTGGTGGGAATGGTGAGTGTAAGTTCAGAAAATGCCAGACAGGCTCACATATTGATGTTGCGTCGTGGTTACCCCTACAAACATACGTCAGTGAAACATTTGCAGATAGTCGCATATTTCCTAAATATCGTGTATTTACATGCTTTGAAAAAATGGTTGTTTCATGTTAATTCTATGGCAGAGAGAAAAAGTTGTAATTCCCGTATGTTCGTACAGATGTGATAACATCAAAGAGGCTAGTAAATAAAAATGGTTTCATTCTAGAGTTTGCCCTCTTTGTCAAAAATGGTGTCAGCACTTTCCTTTTCATGATAACACGAGCGACTGCATACCGAGAATAATCCCACATGGGGGATTTCTGATTTTAAGGTTCTAGGGCGCGCGAAGTGTGTAACCATCCCCTTATTTATAATTTTTTCTGGACAGGTTTACATGACGACTATACTGGGCCAGGGGTGACATGTATTCTCGGTTATTTATTGTTCAATTTAGGCAGCTCTGGAAGAATTTATAAAAAGAGTAGAAGTCACGGCCAACACGTTTACTCCACTGCCCATTCAGTCGAAATGAAAAAGTAAAACAAGTGGCAATTGAAAGATTTTCCCCATTAACTATGCGAAGGTGAGTAGCTTTAGAAAGAGAAAAAGTAAGTTTGTAGGACCTGCGGCTTTTAAAAGAACCGATTGCTTATAACCCCTTTCCTTCCAATAGCACGAAAGCACTGATCAGAACAGTGAAATCGGTGTTGGTCACCACTTTTTTATGTACAGTGTGTCATAGGATCGCATGGACAGGGTATAATTTTTAAATTCATTAATTGTTTTATCGGATTCGATAGTTTCAACATGCATCGCAAAAGAGACGAGTCAACTCTAGGCATGCAGAAGCACCACAGGTTTGGCGGCGCACTTCCCCTAGGCCTATAGCATCTCGGAAGGTGTTATCCAATTGGTTGGCTGAATCTTAGACTCCTTAAGTTGCTGTGAACAGTGACAATCGACCAATCAGATATAACCTTCCTAGCACGCTGCACATTAGCAGCAGAGGCCCGATACCATGTCTGCCTCAGGAGAAAATCAATGACGGCTATTAGAAATAAAGGTCATTGAATTACTTTAATGCTACAGTGTTGATTTATTGAGCTGTACTATTTTCTCTTTCATGTACATGTGATTAAAAGTCGATGTCAGTAAATTCGCAGGTCCTTTGTTAACTACTACATTTTCTTTTCTTCTTTGTTTTTGGTGTTGAAATTAAAAAAAACAGCTATTCACATTTTTATTACAAGCAAAGAGCATGAAAGGTTAAAACCAGCACTTTCCATGACCTTTTATAAGTTCACCGTGACACGAATACCCTAGCAGCGCAAATAAATACCCCGCTACATGAGTAATCACTACCATATAAGACCAATGTTCCTTGTTGCTTTTTACTTTGTAGGTGTCGGTGGAAAATGTTCCCAAAGGCTGCGGTGGGTTATAAACATCGAATATATTCCAGGGTCCCCTTGCTGCACTACCAAGTGGCGCACAAACATCTCATTTGGTTGCATTTGCCTGTATCACTTGCAATTGCAATTTCGGATGCTGTGTGCTTATTCAAATAATTAGGACCTAATGTGGATTTCGAAAATACCGTGCGGGGCCATATGTCCGCTTATTTTCCGTTCACAACTATAAGGGCACTATTTAGGAACTTGGCGTGGGTTTGTTTACGAAGTACACTACATAGCGTCATACTGGTTTAAACCTATCATGTTTTTTTTCAGATTCTAAAATCTTGTCGTCGGAGCAAGAATCAAAGTAAGGGGATTGCGAGCTCACTCGTTCGTTTTAGCATTAATAAAAGACTCTGTAGTTTAGTGCTAAGGAAATAAGACGTAATCAACGGATTCCGCTTTTCTAGCTCCCGGTTAAATTCTGTTTTAACAATAGCGTGGAGTTTTCAACGTAGGCTTTATGACACTACGTATACAGGCGAAAAGTACATCGGAAAAAATTATCATTGTGATCAGTTTCGTCGATATTGTGATTTTGATTTCCAGGGGATATAAACAGATTATATCAATGCTGCCCTGGGGTTGAACGGGAGCTGAATCGTGTCCAGAAGCATTCGTTTGGCATGATTCTTTCGCACCAAGAAATATTAGAAAGTAAATGATACATGGAACCATTCTAAGTATAGATGGTTTACTGAATCATCTCTCGAAGACATCTTTATCAGTTTCGAGGTATTTGCGTTTTCATTTCATGGATTGACCTGCTCTTTCAAAATTTAGTGCACGATAGAACACGACTTGGATAGGTGTGGCATTTATATCCACGGATATGAAACTGTGATAAAGTGTCCCTTGGCTATGATATAGGAGTATCCAATTAAGCATGGTATCTTTAAATTATTACTTCTTTATTTTCACCCTTTGGTTGGAGAGAGAGACGATTTGAAGACGTACTGTTCGAGTGGGCGATACCATTCTCGAATACCAAATCGATACACCCAGTCAGCCATTGCGACGAAATTGACAAAACACGAAATGTACTGGTTAAATGATCGCCATTATTTTACTGCTGTCATGTTTTCTAGTAATAGAATCGTGGCCGGCTGGCTAATACTGTGTGGTAATCAAATCCACAATAAAACCAAGAAGTACGGATCACATTACACGAACATGAATATTTCATGCAGATCTATCTTTCATAATAAAAACTCATCTTGAATTTTTTTGCAACATTAATGAGGTTTTGTGTAACGAAACTGCGGCTGTTCAAGGTATTTCTTATGCATATATTCACGTAATCAACAGAACAGAAAACGGAAGATACTCATGTTTTATCTCTCTCTCTCTCTCTCTCTCTCTCTCTCTCTCTCTCTCTCTCTCTCTCTCTCTCTCTCTCTCTCTCTCTCTCTCTCTCTTTCTCTCTCTCTCTCTCTCTCTCTCTCTCTCTCTCTCTCTCTCTCTCTCTCTCTCTCTCTCCCTCCCTCCCTCTCTCCCTGTGTATGGTTGTATTGTTTGTTAACCTAATCTTGTTGGCTCAAAGCCATTTCAAAAAGATATGATTTCTCCATCTGTACATCACATATTGAGTCCTTGACAACACGTAGTACGACCCTGGGCAGTTTGTTCTACTATAGTGCTATAGTATTCCGTCGCTGTCACTTTAATGGATCTTAGCCTAGGCTGAGAATGAAATTAGTGTCACTTCAAGGAAGTTCACACTTATACATTTCAGCCTTGGAAAGTCAAAGGATTTTGGAGGAAATGCCGCCTTTAATTTCGAAATGCCGCCTTTAATTTCGGAATTTGATATTTTTTTGGAAATGCCTAACCTTTTAAATTTTGTCGGAAATAACTTAGTATTTGCATGTTTTTTCCAGTATTCAATTACATGCGGAATGAAGGTGCTAGAAACCCCAATCATTGTTCATTTATATTCCTTGTAACACTCGCTCATGTAATATGGGTTCCGCTTATTTAGTTTTTGCAGAGTCATCACTGTCAAAATTCGATTATAAGGGAAAGAGAATAAAAACACATTGCAGCAAGGCTAGACCTACCAATAAGTCAATCAAATACGCCGTTTAAACGTTATATTACTTTTTTTATCGAACTTTAGTTAAATGACTCGGCACAAAAATGAAAAACTAGATGGTCGAAACTCAAAATACATGAGCGGGTATCCATAAAATAGGGTTGCTGTGACTCGACATACATCGGAGAGATTTCTCTGCTTTTGAGAAAAGAGACAAGATTGTTTGTCTCCTTCATTTCGTTTGCCGAAAAAAAGCTGTAAATAATAAATATACAGTTTTACTCCTGATTGAGTTCTGAACAACTATACTGGGATGACCTATGGCCGGTGAAGTGGCTGTGAAGATATTTTCTTGTCAAAACATCAAATAACCTCAGCAAAAGTGACGTTCCTCAGACTGTCATTTCGAAATTACCTAAGCGTATAAATATTGAGATATTTAGACTGTAATGGCTAGTCTTTCCTCAAGACTGACTCTGTGAAAAAAAAGTTCTCATATCATTGTCCTGAAGGTCTATCTCAAGAGAAAGACTTCGAAATAAGTACTTTCGAAAATTGGAGGGCCATTGCGTCTTCGCCACCGCCGATTGCAAGCACTTTCAAAGTGATGTTGGCATCAGTTCGATGATCATACTAAACCTTAGCATATTCACTGTGTTGACATCATTAAACTCGATTCTGTAAAAGTTCCTTTGGCTGCTGTAAAACTATCATAGAAGCAAATCGCTAACAATGTGCATGTTGTGTTTGTCCTAGACAGAGTGGCATGGCACGCTAAAACATGTCCGTTGGGCGATCATGGGAACTTTGTCACGTTTTGATAACATCGCTTTCAGCCCTTTTCAGTGTTACTTCTATTCTTTATCGACGAACAAAATCCCAGGGAAGGGGTTAAGGTCACAGAGGAAGAATACAGATCTTTAAAAAGGGTTGGGAATTCAAGCAACATACTGTGATCGTTTTGCTGAGGGGTTATATGATTGAACATTTTAGTATGCGTATCATTTGAATCGAAATGCACCCTCTCATTGGCCTGCGGTGCGTTGAATGTTTTCGACAAATTGTAATTTCTGAGTTGGTTGCAAATAGGGCGAATTCATCTTCTTTGATTGTTACAATATCTCCATGTTAAGTTTAAGTACTTCCTAAATCTCTAAATAAATACCGATTGTATATAAACTGGAAGTCGGTGTTGTGTTGTGTACCTGAGAACCGGAAATCGAAGGGGGATAGGCGTAGAATATAAATGCCATTCTATTTTCTGTATAGCGGTTAATTACAAGTCGTTTTGAACACGTCAACAATTAAAAACACCAGACAGTTAATTATAAGTTAATTTTGACAACAATGACAAACAAGTTCATTATAACACTGGCAAACAACGGATGTGCTAATTAATTAAGAAGAATATGGTAGTCTATTCTATCATTACTTGTTTTCGAAAGAAATTTTAAGAGGTTGTTTTGAAATCTAAAAATTAGTCAGTAGTCAAGATTGATATCTCCACATGATAGGTTTGTAGCGTGTAAGTTATAAATACCAAACTGTGATAAACTGGCTCGAATGGTCACTTCAAGCGCTATTTTGATATATATGATTTGACAATATTTTATCTATAATTCACATCCAATTTGTATGATTCAAGCAATGCCTTTTTGTCTTGTTTAGGCCTAAAGAGGCACTCCCACTTGGTATCATTTTTAAAACACATTTTTTTAATGCCAACGGTCGATATTTGACGTGGCGACTGCGCGCGGATCGCGAGATATCGATAAAAACATGTCATTTCCCGAGCGTATTTTTCACATCCCGAAGTTTTACGATCGTTTCTGATTTTGACCCGAAATCCCCCGAAGGTTTGTTGTTGTGCTGATTGACGATATTCTAGGGAGTCTACAATAAGTTCGTACGACGCAATTAATTTACTTCCAACTGCAAAGACTTTATATACAGCATTATGCCATTCCCTCAGGTAAGTTTTGTAAAACTTCTCCTTAGTTTTTGTCGTTTTCATTATTCCAAATCAGTTGTACTATATTTTTAACCAATACCACGTAAACATCAGTTTTTACGTGTCAAATATTAGCCGCCTCCTATGACTACATTTTATCGTCTGCCACACAGTACGCCGCGCGCGTGGTATGCGTCTATGCATACCACCGGCGGCCGCTATGTTTCAACCGCACGTAACTGTGCTAGTCACCTATGCGAATTCTGGTGGAATCAAACTTTGTTTTCCGTTTTTTCTCAGAGTCAGTGAGACTCGGCTTTCCCCCAGGGGGCATGACCGATCACCGACGCGAGTTGTACTGTAGCATACAGCAGCATAAGCGTAGACTCGTACTCCATAGCTTAGTTGACAATGGCCCCAGTGCCGAACGTTCGATGTTCGGAAGCTGAATTTAGGTGGGCCACCGGAATTCAAACTTTTACTTTTTTGAGGACATGTTTTTATCGATATCTCGTGGTCCGCGCGCAGCTGCCACGTCAAATATCGACCGTTGGTATTAAAAAAATGTGCTTTAAAAATGTTACCAAGTGGGAGTGCCTCTCTAAGAGCCATTGTTTTGCAAATATAATGTATTCCTATCCCAACATTTAAGACCAACACCATGAAGCACGCGAAGACTTGTGGGAAGTCTTAATAGTATGTCTCAAAGATATGAAGTCGCGATTGACGTAAGTTCTCTTGGAAACTCTATGCAAATGAGCCCCGGAGTATATTTTGTACAGCTAAGCAGAGCATCTCGAGGCGAACAGAAACCTAAAATATCTTCATCTGGGATAAAGCATAAGCGTCTTTGATCGAAAGTTACCCATTTCATGCATCCAGCGCTCTTGACCATAGTGGCTTTGACCACAGAGAAGTCTGTGCTTTGACTGAGATAGTGGAGGTTCGCCTTTGACCTCCATTTGAACTTGACTAAAAACTATCATCTCGCTAACGATGGTAAATAAAAGAATTTATCACAATTGAAATGATACATCTGGCATGGTACTGCCTCGCCTAAAAAAATGACGTAATACTTATTCTCGCTTCGTCGTTTCATCAAATTGCTGAAATTGGATCTTTAAGGTACAATGCGCCGCGGAATAGATATTCGTACTCGCGAACTTTTACAAAGCACTTTTGGTCTACCACTTGTAGGGCTCATTTTGAGGCTTGTGGAGTTAGTAAAGTGTTTACCGGCTTGTTTTTGTGTATATCAAAAGGTTAATTTTCCCCTTAGAATTAACACATGGATGGTGGCCATTTTTAATTTCAACTGTCAGTAAATGTTGCATCGGTTATTTGTGTCTCTAGAACCAAATTTTGAACGATGACCCCGTATTTTTATTCTAGATTTCGAAAAGGAATGGTTTAAAGTTTCCCGATGAAAATTTGAGCCAAAGGTTAAGACCTTTAATTAAAGTTTAAGACTTAAAATTTCCAGGCGCGTACTATCACAAACGAAATGAGGTACGACCGGGTAGACGGTTAAACACATTGAATGATTGAAAATCGTTGGTACGTGCCACCATTATTTGACTTAGTACTAGCTTAAGTGGTTCCTAAACTTTAAATTTGCACTATTTTCCCGATTTTACGGATTCTTTCAACTTAAGAATCTTATCTCCTTGTTGTTTACAAAATGGCGGCTTTCGATGAGACGCTATCGCTAATTCATTGGAAACACCCCGACTATTGATGGACGTACCAGCAAGACGTTGTAAAGAAGTCGCTCGTTATCACCTCCAATAAAATGCATTGTAATTTAACTTATTGGGAAAATATTACATCTGCGTATTAAAAGAACGAAGCCGCCAAGTTTTAAGCCCTTTTTATGTCAGGAGCAAACGAAACACCCTCTTAAAAATCACCCATGAACTCGAACAGATGTCCGTGAATTATTTGAGTGCCCAATAAATCAAGCTTTACGGTACTCACAGGTTTACGATTCGTGCAGGATATACTGCAGTTATTACATGTAATGATACATTTCGGATAGCTTCCCTTAATATCTGCTCTTCTGTAAGCGGGACTTAATGTATTAAAGGATGTTTAAAGGTACCGAAGAGTGGTGACTTTTCAAAGAATTCAAATTGAATTGTCATAAAAACCCTTCAAAAAGACATTGAGATATCATAATGTCATTCATTATTACAGGGTCTGGGAGGGCGTCCTAGCACATTGCCCCCGTCGCAGACAGTTTCCTACTTGGCAAATACCACATTGAGCATTCTTTGGACTTTACTTTCACTGTTTTATTTTGAATAGATCCCGGTGAAACTAAACATCACTCAAGATTCTGTAGTGTAGGAAAGTTATGGTATCATACTTTACACCGCATTATCTAGACTGTCGAGTCCCTTGTGCCTTTTCTGTCTCTTATTGGTGTAGTCTTTCGCACATACGACGGGATATCAAATGGTCCACCCCTGAGCTATGAGGGTTGTATTGCGATAGCTTGTATGTACTCGCATATGCAGTCTGCTTCAAATTTTATCTCACATGACATCCATTTAAAAGTTTTAGTTAAACGTGGTGAGGGGTGGTCACCATGGCAAACACTGACGAGTCTATTATTTTCTTGTGTAAAACAACAACTAAAATGGGCACCATTTCATAAGTTTCCCTGAAACATTTATGATAGAGTAAGCTCTGTGCCAGACCGTTTCTTCCCAAATCATGAAATGGGCGGTCAAGTCGACAAATGAATACACGAAATATCGTGTCCCTGGTTGAAATCTAGAGAAAAATCTGGTTTAGAGCGTTCGTGTGAATGTCCGTGTTGAAATGTGGAACTTTACTTTGTCTGCGGGGTTCTTTGTATTAGCATCAAATGGCATCGACACAATAATTCAAAAAGCCAAACGACTGATTATTATCAATTTTTGGGCATATTGTAACGTGTGAAAACGCTTTGCGATTTATTTTGCAGAAGTTCAGTCTGTTATCTTATAAACTTATATTTCTTAAAATATCTATGTTATCCACCTACATTACTTAGCCTATAGTAATACTCCAAGAACAATTTGTTCCACAGATAAGTCTGTCAATCTTTCTTCTTTGCAAAGTCCATTAATTCTGTTAATTGCAACCAAAAGAAATCAAAACAAAACAAACAAAAATATTAGACAAAATCCGCAACATCTAATAGTTTCTCACCCCCTCTAACCGTTAATTTCGGTTATATTGTAAACCTAAGAATCCATACGACTTTTAGCAAACGATTATCAATTTTGTAGGTCGGTACACAGAAACAACTCCGTGTCATTACAGCCTGCAAAGACAATAGAGTGAAACAGGTGTCAAACATGCTGGTGCTTAGACAAGTGTTGTTCAGACCAAAAATCTTCACATAAACTTTCTCATGCACGGTTATTCTTTCATGAGTTTTTTTTTTTGTCTGGAGTTGGTTCAGAGTCGGAATCTAAAAAATTGAAAATTGAATTTTCGCAGTCTTGTTGTCATCTAAATCAATGATTCTTATTTCAACCACGCACAGACGATGCAGAGATTGGCGCCATTTCTAATTTCAAGGGCTGTCGATACCTATATCGATGAAAACGTTTTCGGAAATGACATTTCATTAACCTGACTCTGAAAGGGGTGAAATATATGATATACGATATTGGGAAGGGGGTCATGTAACTGTAAAATGACATAGATTTAAAATTGTGGACATCGAGATGACTTCAAAATCATGGCAAAGCCACTGACCCTGATCGAATGTGTCATGGAGTCCCTGGCCGTCTCGTCAAAACTAGTCATATCCTTAAAATGCCTTATATATACCTTTTTGCATGACAAGTCTTTTCTATGGAAACCTTGATCCAGGTTTACGGCGTTCAAAGGTCAACAGAGAACCTACGCTTGCAGAATCTTTCATTTATTTTACGCGGCATGGCGTGAATAGAATTCGATTTTATGATGATTTGTTTCACGTTTTTACAGACGTACATTTAAGGGAGCCGTCATTATTTATGGCCTGGGGGGTCAGAGGAATCTGAGGGGGGTCACTCAAAAAATCGAAAACTACAGGGGGGTTGCTCAAAAGTGGAGAACAAGAAAGGGGGGGGCTACTCAATTTTGTTGATATGTACTGAAGCATTTAGTGGAGTTACGAATTAATACAACAATAATAGTTAAGATATTTATATATACCCGGTATTTGTGTACACACACACACATAATATATATATATATATATATATATATATATATATATATATATATATATATATGTGTGTGTGTGTGTGTGTGTGTGTGTGTGTGTGTGTGTGTATGTATATATAAATCATAATACAGGTGGTTTCAAGTAGAAACTAAAATCTCATTACGCTATGTGTTTCACGTTATTGTGATCTTCAGACGAAAATGATCAGCTATTCGACATGGCAAGCCTTATGTTAGAGGCTAGTACTGAGTACATTTTTCAGTATTTCCTTATTAAAGATTGATATACTTGCCTGATCATTAATGAGAAACGTCTGCTTTCCATATTCTACATTGTATAGGTTACTGATAGGGGATAATGTGTAAAGCAAGCTAATTCTGATTCTATAAAGTTTAAAACTAGTGGAATGCCTTGACAACAGACCCATCTTTTATTGCAGGAAAATAATAATAAATAATAAATGTGAATAAATGTATGTCTGTTGCTATTTTTTCATTTTGAACTGGAATATAAGTTTTGAAATACTGTCTCAGATTTCTGTTCCTTTGAGTTTTTTATATGAAAAAAATCTGAAAAAAATACTCCCCAAGTGCCACCAAATAACACCATTTTAATCTCTTTTTTTCAAAAGCTCCAATGGCAGGAGGGGGATTGACGATATTCTAGGGAGTCTACAATAAGTTCGAACACTTCCCACTGCAAAGACTTCATATCATTATGCCTTTACCTTCGGTAAGTTTTTTAAAACTTCTTAGTTTTTGTCGTTTTCATTATTCTAAATCAGTTGTATTATATTTTTAACCAATACCACATAGATATCAGTTTTTACGTGTAAAATATTACCGGTCTCTGATGACTACATTTTGTCGTCTGCCACACAGCTAGGTGTGGCTCGATACATAGTGGCCGCCGCGTGGTATGCGTCTATGCATACCACGTGGCGGCCACTATGTATCAACCGCACGTATACTGTGCTAGTCACCTATGCGAATTCTGGTTGAATCAGCAAACTTTGTTTTTCGATTTTTTGCCGAGTCAGTAAGACTCGGCTTTCCCGGGGCATGACCGCTCACCGACGCGAGCGGTACTGCTGTGGCATACAGCAGCGTAAGCGTAGACTCGTACTCCATAGCTTAATTGACAATGGCCTAAGTGCCGAACGTTCGATGTTCGGAAGCTGAATTTAGGTGGGCCACCGGAACAAGTTTTACTTTTTTGAGGACATGTTTTTATCGATATCTCGCGATCCGCGAGCAGTCGCCACGTCGAATATCGACCGTTGGCATTAAAAAAATGTGCTTGAAAAATGTTACCAAGTGGGAGTGCCACTTTAAAACCGTTTGTGCAAAACATCCGACAATTGTGGCTGATGTCGTGACGAGCGTGCAAGGACACTTGTTCAGACCTGAGGCATGTCCCTGCGCTTACCGTTAGGCCTATATGAAGTAAATGCGTCCTACATTAAAAATTAACGTCCCCAACATGAAAAAGCGGAAATAGTTTCGTTATTCGATGTTTAACTGCCCCATTGCTTATGCATTTGCATAAAGCATTACACAAAATTATTATCATTATTATTATTATTATTATTATTATGGTTTATTTCATACTCAATTTGTGACCCAAAGGTCAAATAGAATGAGTGTGCAATATATAAAAAGCGTCAAAACGTACCACACAGTTTTTTACAAAAATCTATATAAAATATAGGAAAAAACTTTAAATACTCCAGTTAAAAAATTGCTATAAAACATTTAAAAAGTCCACAAAGAGACAGACGGTAAAATAAACTGATAGACAATTACAATCACAATCACAGCTGACGTAGGAGAAGTAATTCATGAACTCTGGAGCAATCTCATGCTGTAAACCACTGGACTTAATTCTTTACGTCTTCTATGGGTTTTAAAATTACTCTTGTTTTTATTCCTCGTTGAATACCCAAGACATGATGTAGACTGGGAATATGATAATTAAGCTTATGATCCGGTTTCAAGATTTCACTGGCAAATTTTTTACACAATTTCTGACGTCTAATTTCAAGCGTGTCGAGCTTCAACAATGAAAGCGGTTCCCTGTAAGTCAGACATTGATAAATAATTCGTAGAGCCCTCTTTTGGACCCTTTCAATAGCTGATCTATTCTTTTCTGAAAGACTACCTTGCCAAACAATGCCGGCATATTCCAAAGTTGACCTAACCAACGATATGTAAATTTGTTTGAGTTCATGAGCTGCTGCACCAAATCTAGACAAGACACGGAGAATATGCATCACAATGCAAATGTGCCGTTCTATATATCACTGGCGAATTTCGTAAGTTTATAGATGGAAGTTTTAAATCAATGAAATACTTGACTAATGTCTTATTCCCCATGGCGAACATGGTCAAACTTACTTATCTTTTCTCGGAAATGTTAACTGATTCTTCCTGAGGTTAGGCTGCATTATTTAAATAGTAACACGCTATAGCAAGGGCAAGATCACGATTTATAACCTGCCCAACGGATGGTGCTCGTGAGAGTAATATCGATGACGCCCGAGCTGGGGGAGAGAGAGAGAGAGAGAGAGAGAGAGAGAGAGAGAGAGAGAGAGAGAGAGAGAGAGAGAGAGAGAGAGTTTCATATTTCGTAGCTTATCTGTGTCAAAATTGGTGTTATTATTCCATTATGCACTGGAGGAATCTTGTTTGAGGAAAATAATTGAGCTTACTATTGCATGTCTAAAGAGCCATGAAGCACTAAGGTTGCTTCCATGTTCAAATGATGATCATTGGGAAGCATTTCGTGAAAATATGGAAGCTTTATTTGTTCCAATACGCCAAAAAATCAAACATTTTTCCCTAGTTATTCACCAGATCTTGTCTGCATGCAAGGTAACAACCAATCTTGATCAATTGACACTAACTTGCCCACTCTACACTCGTGTTCCTCATTTCCGTGTACTATTTTCCTTTTCGGCACTAGATGGCGCCATAATGACATGCGCCCTCAGACCATCCCACCATCAGTCCGGATTTAACAGTGCAAGAAAATCAGTGTGTGGATTCTCTGTCCATGTACAACTTCTATTCAGACATCATTTACATGTCCTGGTGATAATGGTGATGACAACAGAGTGAGGTAAATACAAAGGGTAACGGCAGACCCTAATAACTCTTGGCTCATCATCCTCTCAGTCATTTGTACAGTTGTATTTGCATGGCCACAGTGCTAAGTCTGAATAAGTGCAAACATGAGCTTAGGGAGCATTTGTTTTTTACGGGGAGGGGGTCGGTGGAACTTGAGCGACATATAAAATGTTAAAAAGCGACCCCCTTTGAAATCAAATTTCTAAACATTGATCCCCCCTCCCCCTCCAAAAAAATAAATTTCATCAGATTCGATCCATTAACCCTTCGCTCCCTATGGCCCTGAGCTGAAAAATTAGGCCCTTCAAAAGTGTTTGCAAGAAAAAAGAGTTACCCACCCAAATTTTCATGCACAAAAAAACAGCAACCCTCCCCCAGATGTCACAGTCTGTATCAATAATATCTTAATTGACTTATAATTTCCCATTTGACCTTTGAACTTTCAAAGAATCCTTTTGAACTTTACAAATAATCACTGGTGAAATTCCAATATCATATTGGTTTTTCAGATCTGCTCTTTTAAATATAATATTCTAGTCATGTACATTTATATCAATTGTCAAAATTTTTTAAAGCACGGATTTCAACAGCTAGGTTTGTATTGTAAAAAAAATATTCAAAGTTTCCTCACAGACCACAATGTATAGAGAATCTACATATTTGGTGAAATTTCAAAATCAAATTTCTTGCACACACATGAACTTGTAATTACTTTAGTCTAATCAAGTACACTAATATCAATAATCAAGAGTACATAAATACACAGATTTACCTAGTTTTGTATTTGAAAAAAAATATTCATAGTTTCCTCATAGACAAGATGGTGAATCAACATTTTGGTGAAATTCCAAAATCAAATTTTTTGCTCACACATGCACAGGTAGCTACCCTAGTCTAATCAAATACACTAATATCAATAATCAAGAGTCTATGAATATGCAGATTTAGCTAGTTTTATATTTAAAAGAAATTATTTATAGTTTCCTCATAGACTACTCATAGATTATGTATGGAGGATCAAGCATCATTTCGGTGAAATTCCAAAGTCAAATTTTTTTCTTTAACTCCATACAAACCTTTATAAAATTTGACCCCTTCCAATCATTGATTGTAAAATTTGACCCCTCCTAAAAATTTTTTCGTAAAAGTCAACCCCCTGATCCCACCTCCCTGTAAAAAAATGAATGCAACGTTTAAGGTGGTAATACCACCTTAAACCAATGTTGGATTTTACTTCAGCTAAGATGAGCCCAGGATTCTTCAGTCTTGTAGCATGGCCTAGTGTGAAATACTCGACATGACACATTTCCAATGGATATAAATTTGGTTTATTTGGTTTATGGAATATTGCAACAAATTTTTGCCATGCTATACAATGCACTTCATTGAGTAACTTAGAGTTACAGGTATTTACAAATACACATTATGTTACCTAAGGTAATACTTTACTTTTAATCTGTACAATTGAGTTCAGAGATGTAAAAAACAACAATTAAATTCACATACATTTCAATAAAATACATAGTCTATATGATGGCACAAATTCATCACAGTATTATTTTCATCTTTTAATCGAACTGAACATTACCATCAAAGATCCAAGAATAACTTGATTACAACTGAGTTGATTTACACATAATATAGAAATAACGGGCGACGCGCTGACCATTAACGTTTATTTGTGGGCAAGGGCGAGAGGAAAGCCAAAAATTAACGGGCGAGGCTTGCCGAGCCCGTTAATGTGGCTTTCCTCGAGCCCGCGCCCACAAATAAACGTTAATGGTCAGAGCGGAGTCTGTTATTTCCATTATATTATCAGCGAATCCAAGAAAACCGTCAAAATTTCCGAAAATTTCAGGAGCGAACGACAACTGGGCCCCAGAAACTGAGCAATACGCGATGCACTGTCACGCGCGCTGTAAAAAATTGGCAAATCCGGGGATGTTTTCAGAAAAAAGTATCTCAACTTGACCTACAAGTGCTCTATTTTATTTTGTGATTGATTTTGATGTACGTTTCAGCTGTAAACTTACGATACTTTGAGTTGTTAATCTTATTATTCATATTCACGGGCATGTAAACAGACCATTACTGTGTATTTGTGGTCAGTCACGTGGTTCAGCTCGACCAATCAAAATGCGACAGGCAGGGCATGGTAATATAATACAGAAATAACAGTCCTAAAATAACATAGCTATGGTATCATTTTTCTTAATCAGTGATAGTTATTAATCACTGGACTTTTATTAAAATGTTCTTCCAACTCTGTAGTACATCGTGTTGATTTTATTAGTTTACAAATATTCAAGAGAAGTATGTACATGTAAGTAGTTCAACTGTTCCCAATGCTAAAATTTTGGAAAATTTCCTTTGAAAAATGGGTCTTATAAACACCATGATGTACACTATGCTCTGACCAATGGTGATTGGTCTTGCAGGTCTTTTTAACATTTATGGAGACAATGACAGCATGGTACAAGGGAAACCTACCAACTAGCAACATTTGAGATGTAAATCACATTCCTTTTTGACGGTGTATTGTTTGACTCATATAAGTACAATTATAGTTTGTGTATTCATCAGTAGAGCAATGCCATGTACAATGTCAACATCATCCAGTACTGTAAGCAGGCCTTGAGGACAATGATAGGGCATTTATATGCTCCCTTGAAGCTTTAGTGGAAAATTACCAGTCGCTATGCAAATGACAATGGGATTGTATAGGCCTAAGATATGCAAGGACTGAGCACCCATATGCATACTGCCATTTTTCCAGTGTGAGCTGGTGGGAGTCGTTCTGATGTTGAGAACACTTTGAGAACACTCATGGTAAAGCTACTTACTGTGAGGTTGACACAGTGTATGTTTCTGTCAAACCACATTACAGGCACTGGATTTGTGTTTCTTCCCTGAAAATTTGAAAAAAAATTATATGATACTGTCATTATAGCGATAAATGTACCTGGTTAGTTTTGAACCTCTTTCTTTTGACCCAGTTACTACTAGTACACTACCCAGCATTTTAGTGGAGTGAATTGAATGAGAATAAACCAGTAAACTTCTCTTGTTGTTTTGAAGATCTTATCAGGGAAGCGAACGGCTGCAGATCCTTTCATTTCAGTCTTGCAACAATAACTTTTAATACTTACACCTACAGAGTGATATACACCAACCTACTATAGTGTAAATGAGTGCTTCCCTCCGAGGTCCTAGCAAAAGTAAAGGGTTCCGAAGGTTGTACCTGACTGGTAGATTTTAATTATTTACAACAACTTAAGGAGTCTAAGGAGCTAAATTCTGGCTACAGTGTAGCTGATTGGCTGTTTGGAAAGTAATGAATGCCAATGAGTTGCAGCCAACCAACCATTCTTCTGAGTTGCTGAACATTGCCAGGGAGTTAAATATGCTATACATTAAAACTCCAAATATGGTACAAAGATACCCTACAAACTCAAAAGACACAAAAGCAGTTAAATCTATCGGTGAAAATTGATTAGAGAAAAAACATTTAATATCAAGGCTACTTATTGACAGGAAAATGTCTTCAGTAATAATATGAATCTAAAAGAAATGCAATGCCAAATTCTCAAAAAAACTAAAGACAAAAAGGGCATGTGTGGAAAAACTTAAAACAGGAGAATATACTGTTCAAAACACCAAGAGAAGGGTTCAACACCCATTTGAAAATGCCATAGTCTCAAGCAAATTGCCCGCTGAAATTGACACATGAATTCACATTTTCTGAAGGAGACTGGCTGATCATTCAGCATTGTCAATACGGTGTAGCTGTCTGAATGATTAAGTTTGACTTGGTGGCAAAGCTTTGGTGGCTGTAACACACTACCAGTCTCAGGGTGGAGACTGCATTGCACCGAATACGTTTGTCTTCAAAAAGAAGTTCATGCAGGTAAAGCTAGAGCACTGTGGTAAACTGTTCAAAACACCAAGAGAAGGGTTCATCATTCAACTGTTTGCATAAAAATTTTGTCTATTCAGAAATGGAGTGATTGCAGATTACAGAATAGAGATATTGCAAGCATCTGGAGAGGTTTTCTTTGATATATACATGTACATTTACTGATCTTCATATGATTTCCCATATCGTAGGGCCCTGGTCACACTTTGACGATTTAGCCCGCCTATGCTGATGTATCAAAATCTCTCCAAAACGCTAGCTTGCTGATGTATTTTTTTTATTTTAGGCACATATATAGCAAATTCTTAATGTATTAATATCTTAAAAATACGTTTTGGGTACACTAGACAATTATCTTGATGCAATGAGTAACTATAAAGTAAGTTGTGTGAAACTTATGGCTGGCATGTGTGGGATGTATGAGCCACAGGCTGGCATACATCGAAAAACTTTGTGCATGCACAAATATTTTTGACAACCTCGCCGTACTACCTATGTTGGCAATTTGTAATTTGGATGGAAACTTTTCGAAATATCGCTGAACAAAGTTGCGACAAGGGTGCCATCAGGCGTAACATGGATGCTAGTCTACGGAGTTGCCCATAGCTATGCTGGCGGGGTTAATAACGAAAAAGAAAAATTAGCACGTAGAAGTCAGAAATCCTGTCCGAAAACACCACAGCTATGGACCCATAGCTACGGCATATACCAGCGTGCTTCAGCGTGCTCTTGTCTTATACAAAACTTACCCATAATGTCTTTGACGTACGCCCAGTGTATTCACCAAATTTTTCACATGTTAGCATAAGCTGGCTAAATCGTCAAGGTGTGACAGGGCCATTAACAGCAATTACTGCAGCTAGAAGTGTTTGTCTTTAATCATGGGCATGAATATGGTTTTTAGCTAGTAATTAACTAATAAGAGCAAAAAGTGAACACAAATATTACAGTGGGTTATCCTCTAATATCTAGGATATCATATACATTCCTATAGTCATGAATTAAAATATTTCTTTGTGTTAACGTTTATGTATGAACGTTTGTCGTTGTCATGTCACTCACACTGAGATTTAAAAAAAATTTATTTGTAATAGGTACCAATACTGTACATAGTTTACTTGCCTTAATGTGTATAGACATTTATAACAGCGTACAGATGAATCATTGAGTAAAAGATGTCGTGTTCAGAACCCTAAATTGCCATCACTTATGGAAGTACTGAACAAAATAGTTTTCAATCATTGATCTGTCAAGTTTTCACAATCATGTTCCCTAAAACCCACTGTTTTCTGACATCAAAAATGTTTTCATCGGTATACAGAGACTAAAAGTAGCATACATGTACAAGCTGCTTTGTTAATCATTATAATGATAAAGCAAACTCTTCATAGACGAGTGTCATTACTATCACCTTCAGCAATACCACCCTCCTGAACTTTGGCATCTCCAGTTTGGACTTCCACTGGATGATCCTTTCTTGGTTCATCCTGCTTGTTCTCCTCAGGGTCATCTCCTTCCTTCCTGTCACTGGGATTGGTGGTGGTTCCGGTCTGCTCCTTGCCACCTTCCAGCTGATCTGCACCACTTTCCCCGGAGGTCAGACTATCAACATCTTTGCCAACTGTAGGCTCATCTATCTCCATTGGAGCGTCTTCAGCTTGTTCAGTTGTCTCCTCTGTTGCAGGTTTTTGGTTTACTTCTTCACAGTTTTCACAAGTGATCTCCTCACCTTTTTCTTCTTTGCCCTTGTCACTCGCTGCTTTGTCTTGCTCAACTTCATCAGTTTCTGATTTAACTGAACTGCCAGGTTTTCCAGTCCCTTCTGCCTCACTGATCTCTCTAACACTCTGCTTCTCTTCAGGTTGTTCACTGCTGGCTGGTGCTCCATCTGTCTTTGCATCACTGTCCAGGGTAGGGTGTTCACCTGGTGCTGTAGCATCGGGCTTCTCATCTACTTGTTTCACATTTCCGTCCTGGGTTTCAGCATCACCTGCCTGTGCCGTGCCCATTTCTTGGTCAACCTCCTCAACTGGATTTTTGGAGTAACTTGTTCCAGATTGAATGCTACCAGATGTTACTGTCTTATTGTCTGCTTCTGGCTCTTTCTCCATGTCAATGTCTGCCTGTGTCTCTTCGACCTCCATCCCGTTGTTCTCTTCTGGTCCTGTTGTTACTGTGGTTTTCATCTGTTCCTTTCCCTGCATCTCATCCGTTTCCATTTGCTTTCTAGGCTGAGTTGTCACTACAGCGTCCCCACCATCAATCTTCATATCTTTGCTGCTTCCTCCCTGAACTTCTGTTCCCTCTTCTTTGATATTTTGTTGATCTCCTTTGTCACTTTCAGATTTCATAGTGCCTGTGTCTGTGTCCTTACCTTTTTTCGACGGTTTCTTTGATGCTGCATCTGTTTCATCTGCACTTTTGCCTGAAGACAACTGAGGCAGGGATAGCTTACAAAACCTGGGAATATAAAAGACAGCATTATTTCAACAAACAATTATGAAAAAAATATGGAAGCAGGATTTTTACTGTAAATTCTTTCCATCACAATTGTGCAAAAGCACTGATAAGAACAGCAATCAATTACGTTCAGCGTTTCTTTTGATTACACTATATGCAATAAAAAATAAGGGGGTGGGGGTTTGAGGGTTCATTAAAGATTATAAAATGTATATACAGAGTTAACATACCAAAAACAACACCCTATACATATACTATAGGGAATGTAGCTGTTCATTAGCCCTGAGAATTTAAGCAAAGCGTTACATAATTAAGACTTTTATGACTGTGTAAATTTGACCAAATTCACATCAGCATTTCATTGCTGTTCTCATTGGTAATTTGTTGTTATGTGGAAGAATTGCGTGGCATACTATAAATTTGTGTCCATCAGCATTTCATGTCAATATCACTCACACTTGTGAATATGAAAAAGCTGACACGAACTGAATGTGCTTCCATGTTACAGAGTATGTAGTGTGTCCAGTTGCTGCTATTAAAATTGACACTTTTGTATTCTGTGATGATTCTATTATTTCCACAAGTTTTCACCTAAGTCATGGTGAAAGCTCATTAAAATATAGAAATAGTGACTCACTGCAAGGACACAGAAAATGGCTGTATTCCGGAATGAAAAGGACATGATGTCTTCTACATAGTCAGTACATCCAAGAGATCATGTGATGGCTGTACCAACAAACCCATGTGAGTATACAAGCGTGTACAGAAATACATGTACTTCTATGCACGTTTGCGCACTTGGGTTTGTTTGAACCATGGTCCATATGAATTGCAAGTTTAACCTATTATCTTTCAAAATGCCTGAGTATGTCATTTTATGATCAGTATCAACAGATATTTTCATCAAATTTGGTGAAGCCATTCCAGAGATACTTGTAAGCAAAATTTCATAAAGTCACTGGACATGCAAATTTCATGTATCTGCAACCCATGACGCAATCTTCACACCAAATATTGAGGACAATACATACAGAAGTGTTCTGAGTTTTTGAAATGGATGGACATCCACACATACAATACTGTAACATACATGTACACATACAGATAGACATACAGATAGACATAAAGACGACAGATGAATTTTACCTATTGATACTAATATCTGCCATTATATTGCTATTTACACATCAGCAAATCAGGAGCTGATTAAAACCATGAAATGTGCACACTTACCTTTTTATGTGATTGTCAAGCCACTTTCGATGGCAGAGACCATCTTTCCAAGATTCAGGTAACTTTTTGTATCCTAGTTTGCATCCTAGCAACGCACCAGCCACGGCTCCATTGGTATCAGCATCACCTGCCTGTAGTATAGATGTCAATATACATGAGTACTCGAACCACATTTAATCATATTCCTGTCATGAATCATACCAGTCCGGATGATAAAAGATTGGCTGAGAGTGCACTCCCATAGATGGGTTACATGAGTGCATGCTACCCAACTGGATCCCATTTGCTTGTCTGTCAACCTCGAAAACAGTAGAGTTTTGGGAGTTCAGGTCAAGGGGTGGATTTGGCTTTGACCAAGAGTATTTCATATTCCTGCATATAAAGTTAGAAATGGGCCAAAAACAGCTAAGATATTGGTTTAAGAACAGTTACAATTTCTGTGACATTAATGGCAAACCCTTCTGTAAATCCACAGTGGTCACTCAAAAGGATTGTAAATCTACTGCAGCAACTCCACTGCAAGACTCTATAGACGGTTAAGATAGAAACATCAAAGGGTCACAAAATTTACCTCTCTTGATGAAAATGTACCACTGCATGTAGACCACGTCAGTTACTCACTCAAGAGCACATGCTTTCATGGCTGTATATAAGTCGGTCCTTATTGTTATGTTAGAGTAAACAGTCAGGGATGACCAAAACCTGGTTTGGATTTCAGGGTCCCGGTATCATCCATTGATGAAGTGATGAAGTAAAGTTACCATGCACTTACCTCTCTGACAATACTTGTTAGTGCTTTTCTGAAGTCCTTCTGTTTGAATGCCCAAAACCCTGCACCAAGACATTTATACGTATAACCAATTTTGTTATGCTCATCCAACATTAATTTGTCCAGATCTTCACAGTACATATATTTCTTTAATTCTTCCTTCTGCAAATTACATGAGAAAAACCATAGTTTAAAGGTGGAGAGACTTCATTTTCCCTGAAAGGTAAAACTTTAAATTTCTGGTAATAATCAAAAGCTGTTTTATACACGAACTTTTAAAAGCCTAGACTTGAATGTCATGTAAGGAAAAAACACCATGCATGGTTTATGATTATGGGAAATAAATCTGGCATATCACATGCACAAGCAAAGTTTGTTCCCTTACACTAATATATACTGATACTCTAGTTATGCATTCTCCATTGTGACAACCCACATCTACAGTATGTAAGAGTCTATTCATGTTTTATTTTTAACAATTTATGTAAACAAATAAACTGGCATCCAATATTTCTCCCACATGAAAATTCAAGTCTACTGTGAAGATTTGTAAAAATCAGCTATAATTGCGAGAATTTTGACAAATTATATCTACTTGAAAATTTTTCAGTTCTTGTTTTTTAGTTTTGTCACCAACACAGAGGTACAATTGTGTAATTGTGCAATTGTGTACACTGGACCATCTTTACATTCAATTGGCAGAACAACAACTGATGAACTAGTACTGCATCTAAACCACAGCTGATCAGCATGCAAAGTTGTGGTGACATCAATATTTTCACAGACTACAATGGAAATGATTCAGACAATGATAACATACAGTTTTAAATCTGTATATAAAAATAAATATGTGAAAATTGTTTTTAAACAGCTTGCTATTGGTTTCTCACTGTATGTTTTTAGTTACATTGTATCTCCCATTCCATAAGTGTTGCAACTTGCTTTTGATCTTTGAAGTGCCATGATCAGATGCAGATGGCTAGAATACAATGTGACAGTGTCCACACTAAGTTTGGGTGATTTTTGTTCTTGAAAAATGGTGTAATTTTGTCTGAGTTGAATTTCTAGTCCTACGCTATCGTTGAAATCATGTATAACTTTGTATACCTTTATTTATTACACTGATTTTCTCAACCCTGATCAATATTGAACTGTTTGAGCATGTTGACTGCAACTTGATTAAATCCATTACTAAATTTTCTTTTCAGTTGAAGCAATTTTCCCTCTCATAGGATTCAAGGTACCTTTTTTATGCTGTTTTGTTGATTGTATAAAAAAGCAGTGCATTTCAGCCAAGATGTCTGCTGTCTGTACATGACAAACACTGAAACTCTGGCAGAAACTATATTGCTTCTGAAAGCCAAATGCCCACCTCTGATTTTTTAAGTTGTTTCTTGGCGTATTTATAGCTTTTGTCCAAGATATCTTTCACGTCAACATTCTCACTCTTCAAGTTCAACATCATAGCAATTGCAGTTGTCACAGCAACACAGGATGCAGCACACCTGAAACAACATGATACCACGATATGATGTGAGTGAGAGTTTGAATAGAGTCTCTACTCACGTGTGCATCAGTGGTACATTTGGTGTGAGATAACCATTGCACGTAGTATTCACCAAGGAAGCTCAACTAAAAGATAAAGATTACAATAAAGCTGACGGAATCTCTCAGCATGTCTCAATAGGTGCGAGCCATATCCTTTATTCTCGAAGCAAGCACGGAAAATAAATGAATATCAGACTTAAAAATTGCTCATCCCAGTGATAGGAGTGAAATCACAATTTGTAAAATTTCAAATTTTGTTTGTGCCATGAATGTTGAAACATTGATACCTTGGATCGGCATGCGTTGTCTTACATATTTCAAGGGTGTTATTGATTACTTTTTCAATATCTTGATATTGATGAATCCCCAATATCGAGGTTCTCATGACTGCACCATTTGGTGCCAGAAATCTGCCACTGTCAATCCACACCTTTTCAGCAACCTACGAGGAAAACAAATATTCACTCCTGTGATTTAGCTCCATAAGCTGAATCTTTTGGCTATTTTTTCAGAAATTTTGTTTTGTGGTTTCCCTACACTTTCTGCATTGAATACCTACACTGTAAGTTATATATAATCTCCATTGTTATTTTTGAAAATTGTATTCAAATCCAGACTACAATTCATTTGTAAACAATAAACAATGATCACTACACACATACAAGCTGTGTTGACAAAAGAGTACTCAAAATTTCAGCATGACTTACAGATTAGAGTCAGACTAGTCACACGGTAGTTGATATACAGAGGCAGAATACTGAAAAACTTGCCACAAGTTACAGCTTATGTCCCTTTAAGTTCTTTAAAATAGCAACGTTGACAAGCACGTACATTACATCTACAGTTAGCAATATCGAGTCAACCTTTCAATACAGGTGTCTCACATACATGTCTAACATACCCTTATTAAAGTAAATTCTTTTCTAGAAAAACATTCATTTAACTCAAAAAGTTTCTGAAGTGTTTTTGATTCTTTCTTGTTGTTGTCACGCTCATGTTCTAATCGAGTGAACAACTTCTAGTTGAACCTATTTCGACATTACATCTATAGTCTTCAAAAATTCCAGTTCACTTCTTCACTAGTAACACAGCATTAATGATGTGATTTGAACCACACCAGTTTACTGGTATTTTCTGAGTTTTCATCTTTGCTGAGGTCAGTTATGCACATACAGATGGACAGGTGTCATAGGAATTAGTCTGACAAACAGTTTGGATTTCAGTGTTCAGTTCTTGTCAAAACGTTACAATATGTTATGCCAACCCTCTATCACAAATTTCAGTGCCAACAAACATGGGGAGACATTCAAGAAATGCTTGTTCAAACTGGACCTCATAGGAAATCTGTCTTTTTGACTGAGAGAGCTAGTCTGTATATACACCATGAAATCGATACCTTTCGTAATCGATAGTGCAAAACAAATTGTCGTTTGTTTCTGCATATTCTAGTTTCAAATGAGATGTTAAATTTCATGATGTAGTATCAAGCTTCTGACTTAAATTGATTTAAATTTAGCATTTACACCAAAATTGAGATTTTCTACCCCAAATATGTATCCCCTCCATCCTTCGAATAAACTACTACTGTACTTGTCTGAGTATAAGCCCCCGGTTTGGCAACACTAAACAGCCGTAAAACTAGGAGAGGGGCTTATACTCGAGCAACCCCATGTTATCTGCTGTGGACGCTTAATTTATGCTAATTTTATGCACGAATTTTTTCAACACCACTCGATCATTCTATCGTTTTCAAAATCGACTTACACATCCAAGGAAATTGATTTTACAATCTCTGAATACAGAAGTGACATTCTGGTGAAATTTCAGCGTCGAAAAAAAACCCAAACTTGAAACAAAGACGTCATGTATGCTGCTGATCAACAGTAATGTGAACAGGCATGCATCGCCTACACAGAACGGCACCTCAATATTCCGGTATCAAACTGTCTACATCTTGTGAAAACAACAACACTAAGCAGTGAAAATTGTAATAGTCACCAGGAAAAGTCTTCACAAATGAAAGGATAATTGCTTCAAACAAAAGAAACGTAGAGAATGAAAACATCGTGGCCGTGAATGAAAATAAACCATGGCTGACGTGAGTGAGACTATTCTATTTAGGAGACGGGGGTGAACAGGGTCAAAGAATCAAGATAGTAGTGGGAAAACGTGTCATTTTCCTTACGATGCTGTCAAGGAAACTCCAGTTTCCCATTGTTTTAACATCTTTTAATAGTTTCTTTATTATCTAAAAGTAATTTTACCAAGTTAAATGACCAAATATACTCTCCTAACCTTTCTGCATTTGAGTTACACTAGGGTAGGGGCTTATACACGGATGTAATACATTTTCTAAAATCCTCTGAAATCAGTAGGGGGGGGGGCTTATACACGAGCAGGGGCTTATACTCGGACGAGTACGGTAGTATTGCTGCAAAAAAACATCTGTAAACCAACTTTTATGAAAACATATGGTGTTTTTCACTGTTAGCAAATACTGGTGTAAAAAAGACCAGAACTAAACCTGTGTCACACTGGCTTAAACACTATACACTCACTTGATGTGGATTGTCTTTAAACTTTGGATCATTTATCACATTATATGTGGTCATACCAATGCCCATTCCTCCCATATCTCCAAGTTCTGAAAATCCCTCTCTTGCCCATTTACGCATCTTCTTGGCAAAGTCTGGCCCTTCAACCTGCAATATCAAATCGATGAAGTTCACAAGAGAAAAATTAGTAAACAACAGTCATCAAATAGAATATAACATATTTTTATGTAGCTTTTCTGGTGTAATAATCTACTGTTGATTTTATAAATAAAGCTTGTACAAAAACAAACAAGAGCAAAATAACATCACAGAGAAAGACATGTTCAGAATTTGATGTGCACAAACTGATGCTTGGGTAAAGAGATAAAGTTAGCCAACTCACTTGCTGTCCATTTTCCATTTTGAAATACATTGGACATTATACTATACTATGATTGTTAGAATCTGCACAGAGATTATTTCTGAAAAGAAGTCTCAGTCAAGATCGAAATATGTGAATCTTCAGTGGTTTCCTTTGCTTCAAGCTTTTATCAGCTAAGATGGTTATTCACACTTTATACCCTTACCTGACCATTTCTATCCAAAATTGACTGCAGTATCAATATCATTTGGTCACTATCATCTGTCCAGTCACCAATCTCCCATCGACTTTGATGAAACTGGCCACCTACACGTTCCTTGTCTTTCAATTCTAATTCATGTAAGTCACCATACCACTGCAAATATATTGGAAACACTACATATATATCATTTACTGGAATAATTGTTCTCTAAGTTACTGGTGAAAAACACATATACACTATGTGACCACACAATGTGTACTGTACCAGCAAATGTGTTATTAAAAACATAGGGTCATAAGGTCTTATCAGTCATAGCAAGAGTGTAAAAAATTAATACATTAGTATCCATAACATTTATATATTTCTGTCATTATTGTATACTTTCAAAAGAACTCTACTGCACTCGAATCCTGAATGACTATTAGTTTTCATGCAAAATTCACGCAGTTGTACTACAGACCCTGTTATATTTATGATTACGAAATTCGTAATCATAAATATAACAGGGTCTGTACAATATTCTTAATAAAAAAATAATGTTTCTGTCATTATTGTACAGTTACAAAAGTACCCTACAGCACTCGAATCCTGAATGATGACCAGTATTTATGCCAAACTCACGCAGTTGTAGCACAGACCCTCAGAAATATGGTCAATATAGTTGCAGCAGTAGCAGTGCACGGTAACTTGATGCATGGTCGCTGTACTGCCTCGGCAGACTCACTTTTCAGAGAGTTTGCCGAGGCAGTACTGTGACCTTGCATCAAGTTACTGCACAATGCTGCTGCTGCAACTATTATTTGAGGGTCTGTGCTACAACTGTGTGAATTTGGCATAAATACTTATCATCATTTAGGAGTCGAGTGTGGTAGGATACTTTTGTAAGTATACAATAATGACAGAAATATTAATTTTTTATCAAGAAATTCATACTCGTAAATTTATTAATAACAAGGTCTGTAGCACAACTGCGCAAATTCGGCATGTAAACTGATCATCATTCAGGATTCGAATGGTTTAGGGCACTTTTATGACTATACAATAATGACAAATATATAATTTTATAAACAGTATTCATAATCATAAATTCATTAATATTTTACACTCTTGCCATTACTGATAATGCCTTGCCCGTTGTGCCCCTGTGTTTAAAATGCAGTCCTTCCAAAAAATCAGGGGCGACTCACAGCGATTTCGAAGCTGTTATCCAATTGGGTGACTGAATCTTACCAATATAATGAAAACAATACAAATAGACTCCCTAAGTGGCTGTGAATAGTGACAATCGACCAATCAGATATAACCTTGCAAACACGCTGCGAGTCAGCCGAAAAATCAACCTTTGCACTCATATATCAAGTATACTGACTGACTGGAAAATTATTTGAAAGACCACAAATACTGATAAGCTAACTATTAAAGTATTAAAAGTTAGTTGTCTGGCACTATTCATAATCACGATTGTCATAATTGACACACCCCTTTTGGCAAAAGCTTTGGCCGTTACCTAAAGTTTTGAATTTTGTTTTGGTTCATGGAAATCATGCTCTGGCTCACAAGAATGATAATTACAGAACTGTGTTGAAGGTGACATAATATTTGTTGGAGTTTTATAGCTATATATTAATTCGTACTTGATCAATTTGTTCTTAGTTTACAAGCTTTTACATAGATTGCTAAGAAAACTAGAGATCGGAAGGGAAATTTTTTAGTGAATAAAAGTAAAATGAAAGTGAAAGTGAAATGAAAGCCAGAGTTCATTGGATGGCAGAGTCATACTGAGAACACAATGTTGTGGCATTGAATTACATGTAAATGTGCTGAAGAATTGAAATATGATGGTCATGCACTTGCAATATGAATACATGTAAATAAGAAATTAGATAAATTGGTAAATAAATAAATAAGCACAGGAAAGTTTACACAATAGATGATCCTTTGAAAAGTCCTCAAGTACAATTATTTCACTGATTTTGAACAACAGTACAATAAAATGGCTGGTGATGTATGTTGTCATGTTGGAGAAATTTACGCCCCGCCATTAAAAACCGCAGTACAAAGTGGTGACACTCTGGACTCTTGATTCGTGTGCACCCCTGAAAATATTGAGCATGAAATGTTTTATACAACACATACATAACTGTAGGCTATGTGCCCAGCCCCAATGTAAACTCTGAGCACATTTATAGTAATTTTCAGTCATAGGAGCTAGCTTACACTGTTTGCTTCTTCTTTGCTCATAAATTCTGTCAACAGACCAATGGCGTCGCCAACGCAGTTTCCGTAGATTGTGCCCTTCAACCTATCCATAAGCAATTCTGAACTTGGCATCGCCATCTTTTCAAGCGTTCTAGTCGAAGTGCCACAGTCAGAGTCGTAAGTGCAGTGGTATAGGTATTTGGAGAAGAGCGAACACAACCAAGGTGCATAAACTGACAGACTGTAAAGATACTTCAGTCTCAGACCGGACAGCGGCGAGATTGGAATTTGACTGCGCCTACCTGCCCGAGCCAGTCTACTGACCCCTTTGCCCTGGGCTGACCTCTTCGTCGAACCAGCGTGCAACAATCAACAAACTGTACAAACCGAAAATGATTTTTCTCTCCGCACTTCCGTGTTTCGTTTCGTTTGCAGCCTTTGTGGACAACCCTGCGATGTTTTGGTTTTGTTTCAAAATACCATCGGTAACATTTTGAAGGCAGAGGAGTTTCTTCGAGTAAATAGGAAAGTTCTACGAACCACAATTTTGTTTCAACCTGTCAGTGTCAATCAATTTCAGCGAACAATACCGTACGGTCGAGGTCGGCAGGAGAAAACAATGCTCCTCATCTCTAGCGGAATGGCCTCGGCCCGATCTGGGTCACTCACTTTAAGCAAAACTTACCTTTAGAGGGCGCTGTACCAAGAAGTCTGGAAGAGAATACTAGGTGATATCAAATCAGGTCCAATAATCGTTATCATTCAAGGTAACTAAGAAAGTTACCAGGTCCAAGGAACATATTGAAAATGACAAAGGCAATGGGGTCATCTTGAACCACAAAATAGTGGTGGTACCAGGTGTCCGGAATGGGTAAGCGTACCCTGCCAGCTAGCCGCACCCGTCAAGATTGACCCAAAGCGACAAATCCATTGTTATTTGGAGAATTCACCAAATTACTTTTTTGAGTCAAAATTTGGTATGCTGTCACTCATCATTTGAGTAACAGACAGGTCATATTTTGATACAACATCTCCGTATCTACCGTAGAACTTCTTAAATGATTTCACTAATCTACTTTCTGAGAACCCTTGCCTCACTAACTTTTGAGCTAAGGGGTGGACCATTTGATATCCTGGGGGGGGGGGGGCTTGGAAGATTGGTGGAGAGCCATAATTTTTTTTCCCACGTGTTTCACCATGAATTATTTTTTTTCTACAGGGCATATGCTGGCAACTTTTTTTTTTCACTTTCCTTCTTCGAGATATATTTTTTTTTACCAAATTTCGGTGCAATGTTTGTTTGCTTGGTTTTTCACACCCAGTAACAAGATGCTGTTCTATCGCACACAGACTATATTCAAGAAACTAAATAAAGATATGTAAATACATGTACATTTTTGATTCACTTTACAAAAACATATTTGTAAAATCATGTACATTTATGGCATTTACTTGTCAGTGTTGTCCTTACATTGAAAGTAGCCGGGTAATTTAAGAAAGTAGACGGGTGGACTGCGAGGGAGCGAAGCGACTGAGCGGCGAGTGAGCGTAGCGAACGAGGGGGGGGAGAGAGCGCGAGAGGGGGGTGTCCCCCCTCTCGCAAGGTGAAAAATGAAATTTTGGAGTGGAAATGGTTTTCTCTGGTGGCATCTGAGGTGACATTTACAGACTGAAACAGTAGTTTTGTTGTGTGTCTTAGACGTGGCTCACATACAACAAAACAAACAAACATGATTTTGTTTTGTTTGTATTATTTATGACACACTTATGGTTTTATTTGCAGTGAAGATGTAACATTTAATCTTAAATCACCCGCTGTCTGCTCATTTCATTGCCCATTTCCCATTCTTCATTACCACATAGTAGTTTCCCCAAAACCATCAAACTCATTCGCTTTTGTTAAGAAAAACATTGGTAAGATAATTCACTATAACAGTGTTCGCATTTACGAATAAAACATGCGTATATAGAAAACTCATAACAATGAAAAAATGTGTAGAGAGTCGATCCAATGCGTAATAATATTACGCATTGGATTGAGTCTCTACGCATTTTTTCATTGTTATGAGTTTTCTATATGCAAACGATAATAGTAAAATGTTTGCAGGCTGTCTCTCTTCTTGTGGTATTTTGACAAAATCCATACATTCAGATTTATAATTACACATTTCTGGAAAACACTGGTGAGCAATTTCAATTTCAGCATACTTCCTCTAATCATCAGGTCATGTATACTGTACAATTGTTCATATTCAGTTATTGTTCCTCAAGCTTGAAATGGTTTATGCTTTATAAAACTCCAGAGCTACTGCTTGGTTTTTATTGATGCTGCAGTGTGTATTGAACAATTGCCAAGATTTTTTTTTCCGAGTCGCAATGGTCCATAATTGTTTTTCCATCAGCCACTTAAAGCCAGATTTTTTTTTCTCGAGCAACTCCACCTGGCATCTTTTTTTTTCCCCAAATCTTCCAAGCCCCCCCCCCAGGATATCAAATGGTCCACCCCTAATAGGCTGTGTCTAACTCGAAAGTCTTCATATGAATTGCATGCTCTACTGTATCTAAGAAGTTGTGAAATATACACACCATAAGCTGGAGATGATGGTATATTGCTCGACAAAAAGGGAAAGTTTATGATTTCAAAATTGAAATCGTCTCTTTTGTCATACAGCTTAGTATATAGTGTATTTTGTCTAATTTCAAACAATACGTCTAGGTATGAAGCCGAGTCCACACTTTCAGTTGTTTCTTTTATTTCTAAATCATCTGGGTAGATGTGGTGTAGATAATTGGATATACCAGGATTGTTTAAACTAATGAGATCATCGATATATCTGTGGGTGTTGTTAAATCGCTTGGCAATCCTCTTACATCCAGATTTCTGAAGTGATTGTATGAACTCTGCTTCATACGAATACAAAAATACGGTAAGTCTGCAAGAAGTGGGGCGCAGTTTGTGCCCATGGGAATGCCTATGGTTTGCCTGAATGTCATGCCAGCAAACTTGATAAATATGTTGTCAATAAGGAAATATAGAATTTGAATCACCTCAACATCACTGTATTTGAGTTTGGCATCGCTGTTGTTGGTGAAATATAGCCCAAGTTGCGCTTGATGGCAATGTATTCATACCTACGACTACCATTCTTGTAAAAGAAGGCTTTCTTCACGAGAGATGATAGCCTGTCTTTAAGTTTGTTATGTGGGATGGTTGTGTACAACATTGAAAAATCAAATGTGTGGATTGAATTGTACATGTTTTTGTTATTTTGTAAAATATGTATTGGTGCGCCGCGCCGTGAACTCATTTTTGCTGACATTGTTTTTTTCATTTCACCATTGAAAACAGTTTTTGTACATTTTTTCGTTTGCTTTTCAGTTATGTAGACATTAAGCTTCATGTTGGTCGTAGACATATCTACTATCAAAGTCACTTTTTGTGAATAAGTTTTACTTTCCCTTAAGGTAGTATGCACCTTGAAAGTGAAAGAATTAAACTTTTGCTCGAACTTTTTCTGAATGAAACTTTCAACCATCTTACCAGATCAACGATAAAAATCGTGGGTCACAATGCAACGTTTTGAACTGGTGAAGTAAATTACCAAACATTTTGCGATACTATATTTGAAATTCAATATGCCCGCCATTCCTGTGTTAACTTTATGGGAAAAAATTAAATTTTAGATTTTCGAAAAACTATTAGCTGGTAAAAGTTTTTCTTTTTCCAAGAGCTTTAAAATGAGCCCTCACAAGTGGTAGATCAGAAAAGAATTGAATCTCAGACTACATTTGGGGCAGTTGTTTGAGGCTTCATAATGAAACACCAAGTAAACGAATACAGTCGTGTAATTACGTTGAATTATTTACACATAGAAGCATCAGATCACAAAATTTTGACAGTGAGTTTTTCAATTTCATGTAGCATGAGCTCCACCTTGAAATTATCACAGTGTAGTTGGACACAAGATGCTCCTGAATGTCCCTAAAACATAGATTTTGATGGTCGTTTCTGTAAAACCCTGTTTCAACAAAGCAAATAATATTCTTATTTCCTGCCAAAGCTTAAGAAATATAAGTGACACACTGTTGAGTCATGTTTATTTATTTATTTATTTATTTATTTAGCCTTCAAAAAGAAGAGAAAAATACATAATATACCAAAAATAACAAGATACAATACAACAAAACAACGCAGAACAGAGCTAATGTTTGGCAAGATCACCTTACAGAACATACAATTTTTTAAAATCTATTTATCAGTAAAGTTGTTTCAAAGAAAAATATCTTTCACCCAAAATGTTAAAATTAGTACTAAAAAGTTTGTATACTTAATTATCATAAGTCTGGACAAATAAGCATTAAATTGAAGCCACATCATAAATTTGAAAGCAACATTACAGGTACTTTCGGAGGAATGTGTTAATCAAAAAAAGAGATACAGGTATTGGACCTAAAGAATTACAAATATGCAACTTTTGTAATTGTTTACTGTAAACATATCTAAATAATCTGGAAAAAAACCAACCAACTTTGAAAGCTGCCAGTAGGGTTTTTGAAGTAGTACATATTTTGACCAAAAACAGTGAACTGGCTGGAAAATTTACACATGCAACTCTTGTCACAATTTGGATAAAGCATTTAACAGATCATCCCTACCTACATCGCAAATTTGAAAGCCTTGAGACAATTGACTTTGGAGGAATAGCCGTTTTGCTCAAACATGGAAATAATTTACACATGGAAATTTTATCATCATTTGAACAAACTCCTGACAGAATATTCTCCCAAATGATGGAAAACTGTATAAGTGGAAAAAGGCTGACAGTTATTTGTGTGGGATTTGTGACAATCTTGAAAAAAGGATGGAAACAAATGTTTGGAGATTGTGCAAGACTCAAACATTTCTGGATGAATGTACTCAACCTGATTCATGATATAAAAAATAAAAATTGAACGGTCTTTTAATGACTTAGTCGCTAGGGAAAATGACGTAGATCTCATTGTGAATCAATCCCTGTGTTTGATTACTGTTGACAATATACAAAACACGGCTGATTTGCAAAAAAGCAAAATCATTGAAATCTCTTGAACACTCCCCTTTCTGCTGTTTGCAAAGAAAAGTTGACATATAAAATGAGAATTTAAAGTAACATAAAATAATGAAACCATAAGAAACAACATGCTTTCTTAGATTTGCTAAAATGACTTTGTGTTGAGCTTAATAACTGTAACATTATTTTTCTATTTTGTATGATATATTTGTTTGGTCATAAAAGAATGGGAAATATAATCATTTAAACAAATCTAAATTATTTCATATCAGACTATCAAGAAAATGCATACCAAATTTGAAAGCTATCAGTCAGGTAGTTTCAGAAAAAAAAGGTAGTTAAATGAGAAATTTGGCCCTAAAAATAAATATATTCAAATTTCATCATCATATGAATACTGATAAATCTTGATGAGATCATCTTTGCACATGTGCTATTGACTGTTTTGCCCCTCCCAGGAGAAAATTGAATAGGCAAATTTGTCCCAAATATTTACATGTGTAAATTTCATAAAATAAAGTTGAATATAGCCACCCCTAGGAACCTAAAAATACACAAATTTCAAAGCTATTTGACAAGTAGCTTCAGAGAAGAATGATTTCATGTTCTCTTTGGAAAAGTTTCTTTTTTAAAATTATTGATGCAAACTTTATTTACATTTGAATTATAGAAGTCGGGATACCCCTTTGAATACATGTATCAAATATCTGGATCAGTTGATCTCCACTTTTTGATTTTTATCGCGTTTAGGGACCGTTCAGTTTTTACGGCCGGGGGGGGGGGGGGGGGGGGGGGCGGCAAAATCCAGGGGGGGGTCATCATAATTTTGGAATCCAAGAAGGGGGGGTCATCACTTTTTCACTGGTAGGAAAGGGGGGGTCACCACATTTTCAAAAACATAATACCTACAATAAAGTCCACTTTATGCCATGGCCATGATTGACCCTCTTTACCGGCGGGCCGCCTTCGGCGGCCCAATACAATAAATATACTTTATGTATTACCCATGACCCTCTTAGCGGGCAGACGCCTTTGGCGGCCCACTCCAATTAGGTTTACTTCATGCAATGGCCATGATCGACCCTCTTTACCGGCGGGCCGCCTGCGGCGGCCCACTACAATAAATTGACTTTATTGTAATACCCCATGACCATCTTAACGGCCGGACGCCTTCAGCGGCCCTGTTCAGTAAAGTTTACTTCATGCAATGGCCATGATCGACCCCTCTTTTTACCAGTGGGCCACCTTTGGTTGCCCACTAGAATAAAGTTGACTTTACGTAATGGCCCATGACCCTCTTAACCGGAGGGCTGCCTTTGGCGAACCACTCCAACAAAGTTTACTTTATACAATGTCCATGGACATAAGTTGTCTATGGAAATGAAGTTAAAAATTGCCTTACAGTCGTCCTAATTAACAGACGTTTGCATGGATGTGGCTGAGAAGTTTGTACACTGGCATCTCTGCTACACGAATAAAGTGCGCCGCGTACCGGAGTTCAAATCCAAACCGTGCGGGTAAATTTGACATATGGGTTTTGGTTATTTTTCAGTGTGGGGGGGGGGGGGTCATCAAATTTTTTCGTCTGACAAAGGGGGGGGTCATCATTTTTTCGCGAAAAATGCAGGGGGGGGGGGTCATCATTTTTTTGAACACCGGCGACAAGATTTTGCCGGCCCCCCCCCCCCCCCCGGCCGTAAAAACTGAACGGTCCCTTACATGTTCTGAGCCATTTAAAACACATTACACCAAATATTTGGGTGCTTTTTTCTCTCATTTTTGCAGTAGGCATTCATACATACATATGTACATACATAAATATATACATACATACATATACACAATCACACAGAAACACATGCCATCTGAGAAAATAGCTCCTCATAATTTGTAGACGTACTGCAAATCGGAACTTGAAACCACAGATAATTTTGAAACAACCATGCTAATACCTATAAGATGTCTGCATTTCTGCTAAAATCAGCAAAATGGAATGAAAATCGAGTTTATACTTAACCAAATCAAAGCTGACATCTTCAACGTGATCTTCAATCCACTATAAAATCAGCATTTACACTGTGGAGTGGTGGGAAAGAAATCCACACACCTCCCCCATTACTTGCCCTCTCTACACTTATGAACATCTAAAATGTAATACTGCACAATATGTTTCGTTGTGGACAGGAAAAATGATTGCAAGGGCACAAATTCATACCATTTAGTTCCCTCAGCAAAAATTATTGGAAAAAATATTGTAAACACCAGTGCTGATTTCACTTTATTTGCAAAAGAGTATACTAAGTTCATATGATGAAAACTACATTATAGCCATATTTTGTTTTAGGATGAATGACAATGCCAGTCGTCACATGATAAAGATAAATTCTAGAGTCTTTTTCTCGCCTACTATACTTAAAATATGTATACAAAATTTCAGACAAGTTTAAAGTTACAGATGCATACTCACCACAAGACTTGGCATTGTTGTATCAATATAAATGAAGACTCTTATTCACACTTGATCAAAATTTATGAAAATGCAATGATATACAGTTTTTTATTGTACATTTTATACACATACACTGTGATCCACTCTGATGTCATTTCATACTTTCTCACAGAGTGGATCTTTTTTGATGTTATCTTTTTTTGTACAAAAAAAAGATAACATCAAAAAAGATCCACTCTGAGAAGTGACTCATATTGGCTTGAACTTTGTAACATACTGTAGCAGGTCATACAAATGATACGGTCAATTCTGCTCAGGAAGAAAGAAAACATTGCTATAATCACTAGTACCTTCAAAAGGCAAAAGCCTAGGAGCTAACTGCAGCTACAATGAACCTTAATATACAGTACACAGTACAATAAAGTACTCACAATTCTGTTTGATTTGTACCAATGACGTTAGTTTTCTTATAACTGTTTCAGTTCTGCATAAAAACAATAATGTGAAGTCAAGATAATTCATTAATTATATTTATTAAAAGTCAGTTGAGATATTTCAGTATAAATTTCAAAGAAATCGTTAAAGAACCATAAAGTTACATTCTGCAGGTACTACAAATACAATACTTCTGGGAAGCAAGTTATGAAAAGCCAGCATGAAAATGTCTTTTGTCTTTGCTATTTGGAAAAAATCAATACCCTTTTGTTTCATAAAACAGGTGCAACTAGTCTCCCTACTTTCCATCACATTATTCTGTATGGCTGAGGACACAATCAGTGGAAAATTTTACGAAAATGATATCTCCTCTCTCAATCAGGTGTTCTTTTCTTAATCATTTAAAATTGAAATTGAGAAGAATTGTTTCCTTAAAAGTTTTCAGAATTTTTAGGACTAGTCCAGGACTTAGTCTACACATGGGAGACATGGTAGACTTCTAAGAGGAATCTATGATGGTACAAATCATGATGGTTTATGGGAAATCTCTACTACTGTGCAGTATGGCAAAATTTACTCAAATCTCATTAATGCATGATCAGAATTGTTTGATCAGAATTGACTTCATTGATGAGACTGAGAAGGCTCTCCATGACTGAGAAAACATGAACAAACAGTGGCTTTGTTCTTTTATGTATGATTGAACTACATGGCCACAAAAATCAGCAGAAAAAGGATTGCGGTAATTTCCCAAAACAGGATTCCTCTGGAGAAAAGTTAAAAAGATAATAAACTTCAAATTTGATTATGAATATGTACAAATCAAAGAGCAGCTGCCTTCAGGAAGATTATAGTCTGTATAAAATATCCAACACTGAACTTTACAAAAATACAACTTTTGTACAACCTATGTAGGGAGCACTTCATAATGGCAAAATAGAATTCATTGCACATTTCTGCAATAAATTTTTCTTATCATCTATTGAATCAATAGTTTGGCTTATCTTTTCAGATATGGCAACCAGACTGGTGCTTTATGGTAAAAAAAGTTCGTATACTGAGAAAACTTCCCTGTACAGAGAAAATTAACATTTTATAGCCAAGCCATATATAGACAAGTTCCATTTTTGCTTTAACAGTGGATATAGGGTTCTACATGTATTTTTCAAACATCCCTCTTCCATGTCAGACCCAATGTAATCGTTATTGAAAAGAAATTACTGATCATAACTTTATGAGCCTTGCAGTCAGTTCCTATTTCAGAAAAAAAAAAAATTATTCCATTATCCAATCTCTACATAGATTGAGTACATAAACATCTTGGTCTCCTGTAGTATCACATGTCCATTTTATGTTGGACTGTACTTTCTATTATCTGTTGCACATTATGTTATGATCTTTCTCCAAGTTAAACAGAATGGAGTTTTCCATAAACCTTGATGACTACACTCATCAATTCATTGTTGCTATATCACTCACTATCACACACCTGGAAAACTGAAAAATTGAACACTTGAGTATTTCAACAGAAAGGTGAGCATATACTGTCTATCTATGGCTGATACCAAGGAAAAAATGTTTAAAAGTGTTCAACATATTTGAAATTATACATGCTAGAAATTGTGCTTTACGAAGGGGCACAGAAGTAACATTTCAGATAGCTTACCTATAGGAATTAAATGTGAAAGTTAAAATGCTCATTTGTACAATTTTAAGCCGATCCATTGATATTAGAATGATCTCTAGACTATTGAACGCCCTACATCAAATGGTGCCATAGCTCTGTCGGGGATGGATGGAGGAATGACAGACATACAGACAAAAGGACGGATGCTTGTTTATTTTCATGGCACTGATGCATGTGCAATTGCACTTGAATTAAAAGTCAATAGCTCTGTGGTGGACTGCAAATCTACAAATCAAACCAACATATAGCTTTGCAGACCTCTTTAGGATTCACTAACTCCTGATAATTAGATATGGCATGGTGGTGACTGTGGCTGAAAATGAGTTCTGTTAGTGTAAAGGATATCTGCAAATTTTGGATACACTATTTTAACCTTTTCTTGCAGAGACGAAAATTAATATGATGTTACAGCACAGGGTCCTCGAGCTCCGGTGATGATGGTGATCAAACATTTAAAAATGAAGGAAAATAAAAATGTATTTGGACTCAGTAAAGTTGTTGTTGTTGTTGTTGTTATTGTTGTTGTTTTTGTAGTTGATAGTATTTTCAGAAAAGGACAAATTATGCGCTGCAAAATTCAATACAGCCTCACTGTACTACACATGGAGGTAAGCTGCCTCCATGCTATACACATGCGCTGCAAAATTCAATACAGCGATATTGATGATGATGATGATTAAATATTTAAAAATGGAGAAAAATAAAAATATATTGGACTCTGTAAATTTGTTGCTGTTGATGTTTTTATTATTGTTGTTGTTGATAGTATTTGCAGAAAAGAACAAAGTATGCGCTGCGAAATTCGATACAGCCTTACTATACTATGCGCTGCAAAATTCAATACAGCCTAACTATACATGTGCGTTGCCGCCCAACTATACTATGCATTGTAAATTCAATACAGCCTAACTATACATGTGCGTTGCCGCCTAACTATACTATGCGTTGCAAATTCAATACAGCCTAACATTACCCAAGGGTTGTCACTTCATTGCCACACACTTTTTTTTCAATCGCCAAAAATGCACCTAGCAAGCATCGAAATCGGTAAAATTCGACGTAGGGTCAAAGCACATTGGTCCTTCTCAATCATACTCAAACATGTTTACCTCTAACCGATGAAAAGTCGAGAAATCAGCAGGTTTTTCAGCGCATCTGGTCGTCTCTCACATTCCAGATTTAAAAGACCGCGCGGTACATTAAGTCACGTGGGCGCATTTCAAATCGAACCAATAGCAGAGCTGGATGGGCCCAGCGTGAAAACCTGGCAGTAACGTAAGTTTCTTACGTCTTTTGAAGACTATGGGTGACACTGTCTGCGTATGAAATTCTGGTAACTTTAACAGTTGCAGTTCACCCATAGCAAGAGAACGTTCTTTCCAAAGACGTGAGAAACTTACGTTACTGCCGGGTTTTCACGTCGGGCCCATCATTCAGTACGGGCTCTGCCATGGTTCGATTTGAAATGCGCCCACTTGACTTAATGTACCGCGCGGTCTTTAAATCTGGAATGTGAGAGACGACAAGATGCGTTGAAAAACCTGCTGATTTCTCGACTTTTCATCGGTAAGAGGTAAACATGTTTGAGTATGATTGAGAAGGACCAATGTGCTTTGACCCTACGTCGAATTTTACCGATTTCGATGCTTGCTAGGTGCATTTTTGGCGATTGAAAAAAAAGTGTGTGGCAATGAAGTGACAACCCTTGGGTAATGTTAGGCTGTATTGAATTTGCAACGCACATGTATAGTTAGGCAGCATTGCACATGTATAGTTAGGCTGCATCGCACATGTATAGTTAGGCTGTATTGAATTTTGCAGCGCATAGTATAGTAAGGCTGTATCGAATTTCGCAGCGCATACTTTGTTCTTTTCTGCAAATACTATCAACAACAACAACAACAATAATAATAAAACAACAACAACAACAAATTTACAGAGTCCAATATATTTTTATTTTTCTCCATTTTTAAATATTTAATCATCATCATCATCAATATCGCTGTATTGAATTTTGCAGCGCATGTGTATAGCATGGAGGTAGCTTACCTCCATGTGTACAGTGAGGCTGCATTGAATTTTGCAGCGCATAATTTGTCCTTTTCTGCAAATACTATCAACTACAACAACAACAACAATAACAACAACAACAACAACAACAACAACTTTACTGAGTCCAAATATATTTTTATTTTTCTTCATTTTTAAATGTTTAATCACCATCATCATCGGAGCTCAAGGACCCTGTGGTTACAGTGGTTTGCTTTGACGCATTGACATTACGCGAACTAGCCATATTGTCTAAATTGAGGTGTTGCCAACGCTGCCAGGTGTAATTATCAGCTGAGCAGTAATTCAAGTCGATCACAGAGAAATCAACTCTGCCAAAGTTGAAACATTGTCTTACAGCAGGTTAGATGTAGTCAAAACAACTACACCTGAAAGCAAGTGATAAGACTTGCACAGTGCATGGACATTTGTGATGGTGTTGTTTTGACTACGTCTAACCTCCTGCTAGATAGTGTTTCAACTTTTGCGGAGTTGATTCCTTTACAACCAACTCATATTACCGCTTTAATAGCTGACAATTGCACCTGACAGTGTTGGCTATGTATAGTTCGTCAAATTTCAATGCGTCAACGCAAACCACTGCATGTTACAAAAGATTAAAGTTGTGAAATTGCATCAGCCCTTAAAATTTGATATGTTATCTATCACAGGAATGAATTACACTTGATAGTATTCATTATCTACTGATATATTGGTGGCAAGAGAGAAAATTATTGGCAACAATGTTCAATGTTCAATAACAAGTGACCTAGGGAGCTATCATGGTGAGGATCAAGTACATAGCTTTTCCTCCCTGCCCCTGATTATCCTTTCAACTTTTATTTAAAGGTTTGTTTTTCAATTAATCTTCCCTTGTTTCACTACACTGGTGAAGGACGGTCATTTGGTATTAATTCCCTTTTTTAAATGGATGCCACTGGCTGTTCCTGCTGCCTGATCTGATCCTCAAGCATCTTCATGAATTTTTTGATTTTCTCATCAAGCCATTTCTTGTGTAGGAGGCCCTCTATCCATGTATGGGGAAGGTTTTTGAAGCCGACTTTGCAACCAAGCAGAGCTCCAGCCACAGCTCCATTGGTGTCCGAATCGCCACCCTAAAATGAAAGTAGGAATTCAACTGTGAACTCCACGCTTTGATTTTGATTGCAACATAATGTTTAGTTTCCCAAACTGTTTTTGATGTATGATAAAAATTGTCATACAACAGGATCTTTTAACTCACTGCGTATTTACTTCATTAACTATGCTAAGCTCATGGTACAATGTAAAATTTCAAAGGAGCAAATTACACAACTCCAGCATAGTTAGAAAAACCAAACTAACAACTCAAATATACAGAAAAATAAAGTACAGTAAAACTTACAAAATATCTCCAAATGTTAATACATTAGCAAGCGTAACTAGAATGCCTTTGGAAAGGTATGAAACATTAAAATTGACATATGCAAATTCGATAATTGCAATATTAATGACTTTTTTGTAAAGTGGGATGTGTTTCTCCTCATGAAAATGATAACAAAAAACTGAAATAAATCCAACACAATTTTCATTTTAACCTCACAGAAAGACAGATATCCATTTTTTATGACAGAATGAAAATCATATTGCCAATCAAAAATTCGCTATATTAAGGTTGGTAAAGAAAGGTAATTTACTGGAAAGTTTCTCCTCAAACCTACATACCTCTTTCACAATGGCAGTCAATGCCTCCCTGAAGTCTTTTTGCCGCAACGCCCAGAAACCAGCACCCAGACATTTATATGTATAACCAATATTATCAGGTTGAGCAAGTTTAAGCTCAGACAGGTTGCGTTTATTCATATATTCATGAAGCTTGTTTCTCTGCAGAAAGAATGTGAAAAGGATAAAATTAGTACCTGCCAGACATATTGAAACAAACTGCAGCGTCAAAATTTTTTGTTGATCTACCAGCAAAACTGCTTGCTGGCAATGGGGTGTGATTTGTACACATAAATTATTTACAACAGTAATACTACATTCCATACTGGTTACATACTTTTGCAATGCAGAAAACCTTCAATAATTTGAACTGAAAAGCAATGAAATTTTCAAATTGTAACTTCATAGTATCTGCCTTATTTATATTGAGATCCAATATGGTCACATGACTAAAATTGCTTCACTTTCAGTCACTTTTGGCATGTGGCAAATTATCTTACTATTAGGTGAGAATGGAGCATATCTGCTAAAAAACTGGTAGAAACTTACGTGCATTTGATGTGAGCATGCCAAGACTTCAATTGACTGTGGTTTGTTTCAAATGAATAACCAAGTTGAAGTCGATGCTGTAATGTAACTGAAGTTCACTTGCACAATGGGAAGATCATGTCTACCAATTTACACTATTTCAGGATCATGGATGTACTCTAGATGTGTGTGCATACATACCCTCATTCCATCGTCATCGTCTGGAAGGTATTCCTTTGCCAGATGGTAAGCATCTTCTATGATACCCTCATGTACAATGTCGCCATTTACTGCTCTGTGTTTTTTGCCATGTAACATCATTGATATTGCAGTTGTCACGGCAATACACGACGCTATACATCTGGTGATGTAGACAATCAATGTTACATACAGTTCATGCTATTAACCACAGCACTTTTTTTTTCATGTGTCTTTTTGTTTGTTTTCATTTTCTTTTGCCGTGTGGTAAAACAAATTCAGAGTAAGCTGTTGCTACAAAATTTGCAGTTTTACAGTGGCTTGCTTTGACGCATTGACATTATACGAACCAGACATATTGTCAACACTGTCAGGTGTAATTATCAGCTGAGCAGTAATTCAAGTCGATCACAGAGAAACCAACTCTGCCAAAGTTGAAACATTGTCTAACAGCAGGTCAGATGTAGTCAAAACAACTACACCTGAAAGTAAGTGACAAGACTTGGACAGTGCTTGGACATATGAGGTGTTGTTGTTTAGACTACGTCTGACCTCCTGCTATACAATGTTTCAACTTTATTTTTATGATCTACTCATGTTACCGCTTAGCTGTTAATTGCACCCGACAGTGTCTAGTTTGTCTAATGCCGATGGTTTAAAGCAAACCACTGTAAAACTCATTGTCACTTTAATTTTGTCTAAAAAGAAAACAAGAGAAGCCTGCCATCTATATGTATAATTTAATGGTTAACCTACATTTACAGATACAGCTTAAACAGAGTATTACAGATTCCTCTGTTTATCATTTGTTTTTTGATACATTCTGTAATATATCGTGTACCTTGATTACGCAAATTCATTTGCCTGTCATGGCAAACATTCGAAAACATTTGGCGTGGCATTTTGTAACATTGCTATGATCCATTTCAGATTAGCATAATCATTTACAAAATGCCATGTAGTACAGTAGAGAGGGAGACAGCATGTTTTTAACAAGGGTTCATCTGAGAAGATGTATCTTTCAGGTAGAATGCTCAGTGGGGACAGGTATTCGGGCTGTAAATCTTTTCCAATAGTTTTCTGGTCTATCACTTCTGGGGCTTTCTTAACACCCTTAGAGTAACATAAATTTTACATGCCTTTATTTTTCAAATATCAAAAATTTTACTTTTCCCCATAGAGTCAACGCAGAGATGGCGACCATTTTGAATGTAAAATACCAGAATTGGTAAATGTTACGTAATTTGTTTCCCTAGTAATAAATGTTGCAAATTGAGCCCCAATATTTATAGTCTTGATTTAGTAACAGAATGGTTGAATTTTAAGTCTTATTTTTGAGGTGCACTAGCTTCATAACATTCCCTTCCCGCTGTCAAAGATTGTACAGAGAGAAATCATTGCTCCTGGTGAAGGTAGCAACACTCATACCACATTATGTATTCCGCTATTTGAAAAGTGACTCAAACCATACATTGTGGACATATCAAATATTATTGAAGACCTTTGACACAATTATTTTGTATCGTTACAGACTTTTCTTCATTGAATGGGAAGAACGCATGACTACGTTGTCATTTTGAAACTGAAAGTAAAAATTAAGCTGTTAATACACCTACTTATATGCACAAAATGAGGTGATTCACTATAACCTTTTTGTTAAAAAAATTACAAGGTTAGGGTACAATGCTGCCTAGCAGATGATATTTGTGCTCATATTTCCATCAAAGAATAACAGCAAAACACAGTTTTCATGTCATGTTGTGGCAAAAATATGAAGATCAAACTGTTGGAAATGGATTGTACTACAATCTTATCTGCCCAAATGTCTCTGTTAAGATTTCCCATTTGTATTAATCAGGCTTATTATACAAGGTTATGTAGAAATGAAGGTCAAAGAATTCCAGAAAAGTTGGGCGGAACTCACTCTTAATCTGACCTGATCTGACCTCTGAGTGTTGATTTAGTGCCAGTAATTACATGCCTTTGTTATGCTAATTCCACTGAGGCAATGCAGTGTCAACCCTCTGTCAGTCCACAACTGTGGTTAACCTGAGTCACCACTGTGATACCGTTTGTTATGATTTATGAGGGCACTGACTATCTCATGAAGGAACAGGCAACCACTTTGTTCACCAGCGTTAAGGGGGCGCTGCACCTTACACAGCATATTTTGCTCAAAAATTACTTTTTTGCAAATATTCATTCAATTTTAACTAATTTGTTAACCAGCGATTAAAATATTGGTTGGGTTCATCTTTTAGCTTGTCAAAGAGTCGTAAGTTGTGTGATAAAGAAGTGTTAATTTATGCAAATGTATGCAAATCACCCGATTTCCTGGCTTCTTTTTCCTCTCAATTTCAAAATTTCCAAAGAATTTAACTCCACTCTGGCTGGGTCAAATTTTCTGAAATTTTCACATTATGTTCTTTAAATGCTATATTACAAAACAACTATTTTGTTTGGTGATTAAGTTCTTACATTTTGAATAAGTGGCATTTTAATTTTGCTAATCATGATTTTAATCTCTTCTTTTGAGTGTCAGTCTTTCAACCTTTGCCATTTTAGAATGAGGATTGATAATGTCAAAGAAAATAGCGTTTTTTTTCTACATTGACTCGTCTTTCAAGTGAAATATTACATTTCAGAAAATAACATCAAGTTTTTGACTTAAATTAATTTTTATCATTAATACCAAAATTGAGTTTTTTTACCCCAAATATACATCCACTTCATCCTTCGGGTAAACTACTGCTACCATACTTAACTTTAGAGTCTCTGCTTTTTGAAAATATATAGTATGAGGGGGTTTCCTTGTCATCTTTGATGAGAAATATTGCTTTGAAAAAAACTGTGTTGGCAACATGCAGCTCCACCTTAAATAGACCTCATGCAGGTTCATGCATGAATAGCAGTTGACGCTTCAAGCCTATTACTAATAATCCTTCAAACCTTCAAGCAGCAAGAAGGGCATATGCTTACACTCTAAACATAATTTGCTACACTTAGCTATGAAACACTTCAATTGGTACAATTCCCTCACCGTAATGCTTGCCATGCCATGCTTGCTATGATGTGAAAAAAAAACACTTACCTTGGGTCTGAATGGGTTGTTGTACATATGTCTATGGTGTTGGTGATGACTTGGTTAATGTTACTAAACTGATGAATACCGAGGACTGAGGTCCTCATGACAGCACCATTTGGTGCGCTTTGTTCTCGACTGTCTCTCCAAACTTCACTTGCTGCCTAGAGAGATCAGGATTATACATTTAACCATCAATGCTTTTGTATTTGCTGATAAGTTATACATGGGTTCAACTTAGTGTCTAAAGTGGGAACAATGATGCCCCATTTGTCATCAACACAGCAGTACAGATGTCATGGCTGGTCTTGTATACCTCTGGCTTGATAGGAGAATGCTTTGCAAATGACAATAAACCATGACAAAGAGGAAAACTAACCATTCAAGCCCACAGATCCCAGAAAATCACACTGGTATTTCTAATCAGGATGTAAAAGAAATCAAATTGAAAACAACTTTGAAAATGCTGATCATTTCAGTTCTTCCTTTGTGTATAAAGGTACCCTGTGTGTCAGTCATGATTTTGACACATACAATTGGAGACTTGTACCTTCTGTTGGAAGGGAGGTACACTTATTCAATTCATCATACTGTTTTGTCATTGGTCTTTGACATCTGGACCAATTTGATGTAAAATTGTTTTAATGACACAAGAAAGAAAAGGTAATCTTCAAGTGGCAATTTATGACTTTAAGCTGATAGGCAAATATAAATACCGGTAAATTTGTATCTTTGTGGCTTAACTTGCCCCAAAATGCAAGTGTGGCTATATAACCACATATTTTGTGCCCCACACTTACCAGTATTTACATGTAAATTTGGTAGCATACTTATTGCAATAGCGATGTTCATGGTTACAGGTTGCTGCATGCGTGTGATATTAGACACGCAGTGTGAAATGTGGACAAATTTTATCAATGTTGTACGCGTGGGTATTATTGCAGCTTGTACTCTGAGTCATGAATATATCTTTAAGTAGTCATTATTACACTAGTAGTCACCTACTGAGATGAATTTTAGTGATTTTTGCATGCATAATTTCTAAAAGTGAAATCTAAAAAATGCAGACAAATATTTATTTTTGCACATTAATGAAAGAACAATGATGTCAACTGTGAACTGCCCTATTAAAAATGCTGCACAGGACAGCCTTGGTTTCACAAAGTGCTGCTGTGACACAATGACAATGCTATAACACCATATATAGATACTAATCAAATTTTAAAAAAATATAATTGAGCCATGGTGAGTTACCTGCTGTGGATTTGTTAGGAAGCTCTTGTGTTTCAGCACTCTGTTTGTATGACTTCCAATTCCAAGCCCACCTTTATCTCCAAGCTCTGGAAATCCCTTTTTGGCCCAATTTAGTAGTTTGTTGGCAAAGTCAACCACGTCGACCTGAAAATAAGAAAGTTACTGATGTCAATATCAATAACATCCTATGAAGAAATCTTTGATATTCTCTCCGTATAGATTACATATAAATGCACATCAATTTACCTTTTGGAACTTTTATCATTATTGAAGAAAATATATTCTTGAACCATTCTAAAGCACTATGTACCTTCTGTGTCAAATCTTTGATATTGATAAACATACGGTGCATGCATGCATTGAACACATACAAACAAAACAAACAAATTCCCACTGAGCCATATGTGTCTGTATACTTACCATAATACAGCAGATAGAAAGATCTGTTGTACACATTTAATACAGTAAATACAACGAGAGGAAGTAATCACTAATCGTGGTTTTATCTGTCCAGGAAAGTGATCCACACATTTACAACATGATAGAAATTTAAATATCATACAGTGTCAGTGTTTTTAATTTACCAGTAACAATATGAGATAAAGTTCGTACAGCTGCAGGGTGTTCCTGGTTCACACATGCACTGTACTTGTTGTCCAAACAAATTAAAGAAATATATTTCCTTCAAGTAATAATATTTTGATTTTCGTAGAGTACAAACAAACTTGTGGCATTTTACAAGAGAAGATCAAAGCAGAACATGGAAAAAGGTAAAGAGCTGCAGACCTTTCCTTTCTTGTCTACCAACGACCTCATTATCAGTATCATTTGATCACTGTCGTCTGTCCAATCACCAGTCTTCCAACGTCGTTGGTGTGGGACTGAATGCACCTTCTCTTTTAACCTGTATTCCAACTTCTCTTCAGGGTACCACTGAAAAGGACAGCAAAAATTTTGATGAAAACGTTCCTTTCACATTGAAACAAACTGCTGGAATATTACCCTTTTAAAGAATATTGATCAACATAAATTGACAAAAATATGTGACGGAGATTAATCACTGATGTAAGTATACACAAATTGCATTATAATGCAAAAGTACCAGTAATATTTCAGGTTTATACATGCGTAAAGAAAATGCAAAAAAAAAGATTATCTTGCACATTTTCCTTCATAAAAACACTTTTACTCACAAATATATGGAAGACCGGTCACGACGTGCGACATGCGAGTTTTTTTAAACTGCGACCTGGGAGTTCTCAAACTGCGACATGCGAGTTCTTAAACTGCGACGTGCGAGTAATATGGCGTTTGCATACATGTCATTTCGTTCTCCTCCTAACGATGGATTACAGAGGTAGAGACTAGCTTATTTCTGCATACTTCTACAATGGATACACCCTGGGAGAAATAGCGGCCACGTTAGGACTCCGACATGTCTGGAAGACCGGTCACGACCTGCGACATACGACCTGCGTCTTTAACTGTGATCTGCGACCTAACCCTAACCCTAACCCTAACTCTAACCCCTAACGCTAACTAACCCTAAGTTATGCCGTTACAATTTTTCTGTCCCTTGGCCTAACCTCCTGGGTTGAGAGCGAAGTAAGGCTTTTCACGAGAGAAAACCTAACCCCTAACCCTAACCCTAACCCCTACCCTAACCCTAACCCTAACCCCTACCCTAACCCTAAACCTAACCCCTAAACCTAACCCTAACCGCAGATCGCAGTTTTAAAAACTCGCATGTCGCATGTCGTGACCGGTCTTCCATACAAATAAACCTTAGATTGGCTGATATGCCAAATCCCCTTACCCCCCCCCCCAAAAAAAACAACAACAACAAAACAAACAAACCCAACAAAATGAAACATTGGAAATCGATCCAAGGGCTTTACCGTTGCTGGAGAGTAATTTGAGGATAAATTTGAGGAAATGCATTCATATGTAGCACATTATTTATTTGGGGACACAGAAAGCATGAAGAGCAGTTGACATGAAAAGACCTCCTCCCCAAACAAACAAACAAAACCAAACAAAAAACAATTGAAACTAATTTTACAGACAGTGACTACACTCTTTGTCATACCAATACTAGCGGTACTGGTAGTTTCGAGATGATTACACCTAGGTATGTCATTATTGTAAATTCGAATGAATCCGATTCACCTCACCATATTGCCTTCTTCTTTCGACATGAACTCTGTCAGCAGACCAATGGCGTCCCCTATGCAGTTGCCATAGATCGTACCGAGAATGCGGTCTATGAGTTCGTTGTCCATAACACTGTCTGTTTCTTCCGACTGCACATACCAAGTGGTAGATCGATCAGCCATGACAGGGTTTATCGGTCGCACCTGGGTAAACTTACAGGTAATGCAGGCAATAAGCGCGTCTCCGCGATAACTTGTTTACATTTCACGTACGTTATTCTGTTCCTGAAGTTTGACCTTTGACCTCTTTCTTATGATAAAGATTTTTCCGTCTCTGAAATTCACCACCAGCTTGTCATGATCATGAAATCAACAGCATAGAATTACTCCCTAGGCTGTATCTTGTGGTCTGTTAATCATAAATACACTGTTTTGTCTCATTTTATAACTTTCAACAACATAGTGCTAAACTGATAGAGGGCACTGTTCGCCGAAGAAAGCGCTGAACATAGGGGTGGACCATTTAATATCTGGGGGCTAGGAAGATTCGCTGGAACAGAATTTTTTCCCTCCCTGCCCCACTTGGCATTACTTTTTAAAATTGGCTGATTCTGATGACTGTTTAAACTTTCCTTCTAAGAGGAATTTTTAGCTTTATATCAACAATAGTCCAAATAGTTCTGGTTGAATCGTTTTTTCCGTACATGACATGACAAGGGCAAGTTTGTACAGTCTACACAGTACCTGCACACTATGGAAAAAAGTACTGTCACTTTGTTTATTGTTAATTTTCATTAATTTAACCATGTTTTACTGTTAATAAAAATTTATTTGGCTGCTTTAAAGTTTCTAGGTTTACTAAATTTGTTAAAGTTTGTTAAATAACTTTGTTTAATAGCTCGTTGACAGTAATTGTAACCTTTGATGATTATTCATGTATATTTTGTCATAGTCTGAGACTGTAAAATTAGGTGATTCTTTTCATTACACCCTCATAAATAAAAAAACAGTCGTTGACAAGTCTTGGCACTGACTCAAGAACATCAATGCACATCACACACACACACACAAACAAACACAATGTGTATAAATATATATATATATATACATACATATATATATATACATATACATATACATATATATATATATATATATATATATATATATATATATATATATATATATATATATATATATATACCTATATGCAGGGCAAGTATTTTAGACATACTGAATAATGTGTTTTTCAGAAACTTGGGAGTTATACGGAGAGCAACTGGAGGGGAAGCACATCAAAGTTATATTCCTCAGTGTTCCTTAATATACCATATCCATATGAAGAAATAATTGTGAAAAGAAACAGCAATATTCATGATTGTTTTTAATTCATAGCACTGCTTAGCTTATGAAACAAGTTCAGTGAAGAAATAAGAACATGTAAAACGTAAGACATTAATAATCTATTCCTCATAACTTTGCCACGGAGTGTTATGGAAAAAATACAATCACCCAACAACTTAATCATCTTATTGCTCTACAACACACTCAGCCAAAGAGGCGAAATGACAAAGTTCAAAGTTACTTCAAAAAAGGTTTAGGAACTGCTGCCCGGGAGAAAGTGAATAATAGAAACATATTTCATAAAGTGGCAGTTTATCATTACCAATTCAAATCATCAAAACTAGAATCAAACATGTAGAAGGAAAAAGAACGTCTCTTTCAGAGTGCAGTATATTGGGCATTATCATATAACAAAGTGAAATCCCTCCTCAATACAATCAATTTAAATGTTATGAATGAAAGTGCCTGAGGGGTGCGCCGAATGTGAAAAGAAATGATGAAAGAATGCTGGTGCATTACTGTTTTTATCCATATCTACTTAGTCATCTTTTCTTAAGCTACTGTGTTAGGATTGATTTCTTTTTCAAAGGCAAAAGCACAGTAAAAGGTATCAACTCCGAAGCTTCTCCATCCCCCCTCAAAATCAAGTGATTCACCCCTTGGAGAAGCGGAAGTGCACTTTTAACTCTTTATTCGAGACTTTTTTTAGTGCAACGCAGTATGCAGCATTTGTCATCGATATCATTTTAGGAACAAGAACCGTCTTTAATTGCTGCAAAAACATTTATATCGTGCTTTCTTGATAAACCTGATTTATTTTAATTGTAACCCTTGAACCTTGAACCGGAAGAAGCTGTTTGTTTCCCGGCACATGCATTTGTGATCTCAGGTGTTTGACTGTGACTTGCCCTGCATCAGAACTTTGTGTCGTCTTGCTGTCGAGAACAAAGAGGACAATGTTGCTTCCAGAAGCAACTGACGAAGACACGACGTCAGCTTTACGGCAAATATCAGGTAAGAAGCGAAATAAGCTCGTTACTGCCTCCAGGACTCAAGTTTAATCGCGGTGTCCGATCCGGCGCGCGATGATGACGGGGAATGGCTGGCTAGATGGCCATTCCGACAGTCCCCAATATTTCGGTTTATTCAAGTCTATTATCAAAATTATTCACCATCAATATCGCCGCGTATGACGACAAATTGCAGGCCAATAGCGTTGTAAACCATAATTCCGTTTATGTCAATTTAAGCACTGTCCGTCGCCCTAGTACATCCATATGACTTGACCTCGAGGCGACAAGGTCAAACTTATACCAAGGAGATAGAGTGAGTTTTTACACACATCATCATGTAATACTAATGATGCATGAATTATGATTACATTGATTATTTTATTTCATTTAACATTGAAAAGGCCCATTACAGTATACGTCAGTGCAGAATGGACCGGAGAACAAAAAAAAATTTCAAAATTCCTTCAGTGTACCATTTAATTTGCAAACTTTGCTTTCTCCTTTTACCATCAATTGCTCCAACATTTACAATGCACATTTTCGGGTGTGACTGATCCATTTCCCAAATTCATTGCAGCCCCAGTCTGTGTGAAAGTTGAACCAGTAGGACGATGGTTCCAGGCTTATGTCAGCAGACGACATCACAGGCGGACACTGTCACACACAGATGACTATTCCTCAAGTGGTTCCTCCGACATCTCTGATGATGAAGCATTGGAAGATGAAGATGAGGCGTTTCTCCTTTCTCTTGACCCAAAGGAATGGAAGGTACAAAGACAGCTTGTCCAATGTTGATCCTTATCGTATTAATCAGTGGTACAATGCACCATATTCCACTTGTTGTATGCTAAGTTGATAGCTGATGACCCCTCCCTTTAAAGTAGAACGCGCCTCAGGGACAGACATTCAGGCTCTCAAACTTTTACAATTCTTTTTTGGTCTACCACTTGTAGGGGTTCATTTTAAAGCTGTTGGTGTGAGAAAACTTTTCACCGGCTTAGTTTTTAGAAAATTGAAAATTTTATTTTTCTCCCATAGAGTTAACACAGGGAAGACAGCCATTTTGAATTTCAAATATCAGTAAATCCTGGATAATTGTATCTCTAGTACCAAAATTTGCATGGTGACACTGAATTTTTATTCTTTATTTGGAAAGAGAATTGTTGAAATATTCGTCAAGGAAAGTTTTAGCAAAAGTTTGTCTTTCACTTATGAGGCGCATACTACCTTAACAGAAACATTACTGTGATATACGATGTGTGTAGCATAGACAAGTGATGAAGTAAACTTATTGATGTAGTTTTCAGTATGTGTACTCCGCCTCATGTACAATAGTAAATATTTCTTGCATGTCTGTGTGCAGAAAACTGAATTCATGTTATGCAGATACTGTACAGTTCAAGTCCTGTCACACTGTACAATTCAAGTCCTGCCACAGCACTGTACATAAGTAAATGTTATGGTCCTGACGTTACCATTTTAACTGTCCAGGCAGTATCTCTTAGGTTTGTGCCAGAGAATGCACAGAGTCACTGAGGGGTATTAATTACTATTTGCCTTACAGTGATATTTTAATTGATATAGAAGATAACTGATATTTTATCACATTCTATCTCATATTTCTAGGATCAAGATCATTACAAGGTACTGGGTATAGGAAAACTCCGATACAGAGCTACAGATGAACAAATTAAAAAAGCCCGTAAGTCATGGTTTTCTTTGCAAAGAATACTTTTCATTATAGATAGGTGTATCACACATAAAAATTTTCAATGTAAGAAAAGAGGAAAAAAGTTTGATTTCATTGCAAAATTTTGTTGGTTAGTGATTTCTGTGACTTCGCAGTTATTATTGATATTACGTCTTCATTTCCCGCATCCAGTGTATGTCAATCCCCCAACATTTTGACAATCTGTCTTGAAATATTAATACAGATGTATTAGTGAGCAGCAGAAATGATAGTGTGCATAGATTTACCAGTGCTAAATCTAAACAAATTGAGCTTTAATCAAATGTTATGGAGAACACTATTTCAATAAAACGGTATCACATTTGTTATACATGTTTCATGACAAGGCATGCTGCCTGCCAACTCTTACTATCATATACTGAATTATGAATCTCGGTGATGGCGTTCATCAGGTAAAAAAAACGACTTGATGTAAGAAAGTTTATGTGCACATTCAGAAGTTGTCCTGAGATTCCATGAGAGACTTTGGAAATATTTTTCTGGTTCTCTGCCTCTAAACAGATAAAAAGAAAGTTTTAAAACACCACCCGGATAAAAGGAAAGGGAGCATGGAGCCAAGGAAGGATGGAGATGATGATTACTTTTCCTGCATTACAAAGGGTGAGCCAATTTTCTTCTCTCTCTTTACTCTGTGCTACTTGGTAAGAAACTGACATGATAAGAACGTGCAAGTCCATGTAAGGTAGAACGCACCTCGGGCACAGACATTCGGACTCTCAAACTTTTAAGATCCTGATATACTATTTGCTGGGGTTCATTTTAAAGCGCTAGGTGTAAGAAAACTTTCCACTGGCTTAGTTTCTCGAAATACGAAAATTTTTTACTTTTCTCCATAGAGTTAACACAGGGATTGCAGCCATTTTGAATTTCAAATATTGGTAAATCTTAGGTTATTTGTTTCTATAGTACCAAATTTTCACGGTGACCCCCGATTTTTATACTTGATTTTGAATGAGAATAGTTGAAAAATCCCTTGAGGAAAGTTTGAGCAAAGTTTAAGTCTTTCACTTTTGAGGCACATACTACATTAATAAGCTATGAACATATCTGTATCAACACTCACATTATATAATACTTTGATATCCTTCAGTTTCTGTATAACTATGTATTTGATTGCAGACTGTGTGTCATGATTGTTTTAGATGCTCTGTTTGATCGTGAGTGGCGTTTGTTGCAAGCTTACTTTCTTATTATTTTCCCAACAGCATACGAAATCCTTGGTAACCCACAAAAGAGGAAATCTTATGACAGCGTTGACCCAGAGTTCGATGATTTTGTACCCTTCGCAAATCAAGAGTCAAAAGATAACTTTTATAAAGTTTTTACGCCAGTTTTTAATCGGAATGCAAGGTAATGAATTTAAAGTATATCCTGAACTTAAATCGGTGGCTATCATAAGCCAATCAAAAAATGTACTTGTAAGGTAAATGGTTCATCAGATCTTAGCTTGGATTAAGTTTTATCTTTTCAATACTGGTATCATAGATACTTCATGAGAGGCAGGCTTGGCTGACATCTCTTGAAATGCTTTATATCATTCCTACGGTTTATGACTTGAAATGGATAAGGATCTTGTATAGATCTAATAGTGTCTCGTACAATGTACTTGTGTTTGCCTCATCAAAAATCTATTGCGTACAGATTTAAAATCATAATGTAGAATGTAGAAATATGACCATGATTTTACGATTGTAAATGGATGTAATTACTGCTTTACAACAGCAAGGGGATAAGAGCCATTACACCATCCATGGAACTTACATTTTTAGTCCTTTGGGCCTTTGGCCCAAAGTACTAATGTGATGACGCGGCCTCTGTTGTTGCATACAGTGGGCCGTAAGCTGTGGACGCAGGTATCTCAGAAACGCTTCAGTAACTTTTTCTGAAATTTGGTCTGGTGGTCACTTTGGCATGTATCTCAAACGGTCTTTTTTCTTTTTTTGATTGAATCATTTTAAAGTCACTTTTTTAGCTTTTTTGTGAAAACCACTATTTTCAATTTTTCCTCAAAAGCACTGATTTGATTATTGTGATATTTGGCATGGGTGTTCGTATAGTTGAAATGCCGTCAGAAATGTTCAAAATTTGGTGATACATGCCTTGTATTATTTTTAAACAATATTTTTATCCATTTTTATTTTATATTTACTTGAGTTTGACTCGCTTTCGTTAAAGCTACCGTCTGCGCATGCGCACAACTCTAGGACAAAATCTGAGTTGAAGAATCGAATCGGACGCCATCTTGTTTCTCGGTCTCGGCACAGTATTTACTTTTTGAACGTTTCACTGTGTCTTTCAATATGTTCCATAGTTATGAAGTTGACAGTGATGCACTTTTGCGGCTGTCGTGTATTATTTGGTACGAAAGGCGCGTTTGATCGACTGAAGAATGATGGTACCGGCAGGCATATCAGTTCTACTGAGGAAGTAATCCACTGGCCCGCATAGGTCAGGGACTCACTTAAGGGAGAACCACTTGATTTCTGGGGGGGTATGGAGGATTTTGAGGAAAAAAAATTGTCACCAGGTGAAATAAAAGAAAAAAAATAAGCTTGTACTGGCTTGAGAAAAAAAATTCTCATAACAGACAGAAATAAAAAAGGAATTGTCATTATGCAGTTGAAATGAGCAAAATTTTGGAAACTTCATTCTCATGTGTTCTTTGCTAGCATGCTGCCATAGGCAGCACAAATGTTTTTACCACAAGCAATTCTCATGTGTTTTTTTTTCCCAGCACTTATGATATAAGCATTGACTATTTTACATCTCAGTGCACTCGATGTTTTCCTTCCCTTTTCTGACCCAAGAAATCATGTTTCAGGATTTCTGTTGCAATATCTCAATGGTACAGGCAATATCTAGATGGGACTATTTGACTTCTGTACATTGTGAAAATTTAAAACACTAGACAGGAGTCAATAAACTAGTGTAAAAACCAATATATTATTCTCTCAACATAAATATGTTAGAAAGATTACAAGTTGTCAAAGAAAAATTGAGGAACAACAAATATAATGAAGTACAATGTGTGAGCCTTGTTTCTCTGACCACAAAAGATAACATCTCCCCTGAGAACTTAAAAGGAATTGACTGTTATAAAGAAAAGCAGGTATAGTACTGATCACTGTTGATTTGCCAAAAAAGTGTTCTATAATTTAAAGTTGTATATATACTAGACTTTCCATTTTGTTTTCATTCGTTGGAATGTAAAATGAATATATAAAACCACCCTGTGATATGTGAAACACTGGCTTAAATTTGAAAAATTGCACTGCTACTCCATTTGATAAAAAAAATTGATGCAGGTGTGACAGTTGAAATTTAAAAATGCTGTCTCTCTGACAAAAAAAGTTCCCATACCCACTTCCTGCATACCCCCCTGAAATCAAATGGGTCTCCCCTTAATATGCGCATGCGCATATAACAAGTTAGCTTTTTGAAAAATCAAACCGACGCTGTCTTGTTTCTCGGTCTTGTGCGAATTTTGACGTTTTGAAGCTTTTAGCGTTTATTTGATGATATTTTGTAAATATGAAGTTCACAGTGATTGTATTTTTGTTGCTGTCATGTATTTTTTTGGCACGAAACGCTCCTTCGTTACCGGCGAATCCATTGCTTTAGCGAGGCAATCCCACGGGTACCGGCGGCCCGTTAGTAATAGCTGGGTGAGAGCGAGGGAATTCGCTCTGTCCTTCTAGTTCTACCTCCATGTCATAACAAACTAGCGTCGTTTTATGTTGATGTACTGTCCTTTCGACACAGCGATAACTTAAGTTTTCTGTTGCTTATTTTGGGTAATTTCGACAGTTGTGCATTGATTTTGACATCATTGTTGAAGACAGTGTGTGCTTTCGACTGTCGACAGTCCTCGTGCCTTCTTTTGACCGGATCCGGAGTCACTTGCGGTAGTAATCCAACGTAGGCGATCGAGCGCCGAAGGCGCAAGGTCGAGTGCCGAAGGCACGAGCTTGTATAAATACGGTACCGAAAGCTACGCGAGACCAAGCAGTACAAGCGACTGGCGAGTCTGCTTTTGTTGACCGATTTACGCGCACTTCAGAATCACGGCATAATCCGACATGGTAATTTGGCATGATCATCAGATCATACATGATCCGAGATTGCACTTTAGCAAGGTCACGATAACTAATGTTGTTTGTTTCACTGTCGTTTAATACCTATATTTCCACTAAAAGACCATTAGAATTTCCTCCTGGCTACTTTGAAATCGTGCACTGGCATGCATGTAGTTGTCAACATCACTATGCTTGAATGTAGTAGACTCTTACTATGAATATATCGACTGTCACTGCATATTGCATATGTGTGCAAGTCACTCCATATCATATCAAAAAATGTAGTATTGCGATGTTTGAGCTGCCACAAGCCAGAATTTACAGTTTATGAGAAAGTTATCTTGCATGTAAAACTCAGTTCTACTGTGAACAAAATGCAAGCTATGTTGCATAACTATGGTGAATAACATAATATTTTGTACCTATCACCGTGTCAGAAAATCAGAAGGAAACAACCACTCAGACAAACTCTGGTCAGGATGATACTGTCCAATTTTAATATTTGTCTCTCGGCACACACTAGATACTCATGACTGTAAAACAACATTTCCATATAATTGTATATTCAGTTTTTATATTTAGTTTGCTTTTCACCATATTCTATGTCCTTCCCTGCACTACATAATTCAAAATCAAATATTGTTTTTGGCCTATACGTACTTGAGGGGTAAGCTTATTTAGTCTCATACATTAAAGATGCACTGTTGACCTTCAGAGTCAAAACTTTTTATCATTGTATTGTAGATAGGTGTACACTCCAAATACTAAGTACAAGTGTGGTGAGTGTAACAAGCAAATGTTTTTTAGTCAATGGCCCAAATTTATTTTCTATTTGATGGACAATAAATACATGCGTAATCAATGCCAACAATCCAGTTTAAGTAATTTGGTTTAGATTAGCCATTGTCCATTATATTACAATAGTTTGTGGCTAAATTTTCTCCCCTTCTGTATCATATAAGTTCACCGTTTCCTGTTTTAGATATTGTTGTATATTGAGTTCCATTCTCTTATTCTTGATTCACTTTCATATTAACTTTCATTTATGTCCAAACAATTTGACTTTTTGCCAAATTTCACATTTATGGCAAATAATAAACAGTAAGGAGGCACAAAGGACGTCGGTGCCCCCGGGCCCCATGTTTTGAACCCTATGAGTCGAGCAAAATGAAATTGTATCCCATTCCATATTTGATGAAATGTTGATGTTGCCAATTAGGACATTTTCTGTTTGTGGAAGAATTTCAGGAGGTGAACAGGTGTGGTTCTGTGATAGAGGCGTGAGAGAATGTACTTGTGTGAGCAGTGTTCTCTTTCTTGAGAAACATCTTCGCTGTTTCAAGCATTTTCTGACTTTTGTTTTTACAACAGATGGTCTAATAAAAAGCGAGTACCAAAACTAGGAGATAAAGATGCATCTAGGGACGATGTCATGGATTTCTACGACTTTTGGTGAGTCATCACAATTAACTTTTACATGATTGTAAACATTAAAATAGAAGAACATAGAATTCAAATAAAATACAAAAGGAAGCACAAAGCGGTACCATAGTAAGAATCATGTTTTGCCTTAATTTTTTTTAATTAAAAGGTTTTTTATTATGGTCATTCATATTGACATGTCTTGAAGGTGTCAAGTTGTGACATAATATGACAATGGACAAGTGTCACTGTCCTACACAAAGTGAATGAAAACTCCCTCAGGTACACTATAATAGAATATAAAGCTATCACGGAAAATGAAGTTAATACAAATATTGATACCCAGCGTACAAGCACTCTTTATATCATACCCAACATGGTATTGAGCTTGAATTATCGATCGAAAATTCTCAACAAGTTTGTGAGTTCAGTTTTTCTCTGGTTTCACATCAGGTATGAGTTTGATTCATGGAGGGAGTATTCCTACCAGGACGAGGAAGAAAAAGAGAAAGGCCAAGACAGAGATGAAAGAAAGTGGATTGATAAGCAGAACAAAATTGCACGGCAGAAGAAAAAGAAGGAAGAAATGGCGAGAATCAGACAACTAGTTGGTAAATAATTTTCTGAAAGTGAAAGTTAATCCAATACGGCATACATTGCTGTTAGCCTATGAAATGTGGAAAGTTGTATTTGACAGTGCATAAGAATGTGCATGATAATCAAGCTAAGTCATCACAGCTGTTTTCAATTCTATGTGAAATTGCAGTAATGTCACTCAACTTCGACCGAAGACCAACCCTAGACATTCTTTGTGCAAAGCAGCTATTTACTTCTTAATATATGCAATTAACCTGTGTCTGTGTTACCAACTCCCCAGACAATGCCTATGCATGTGACCCAAGAATAAAACAGTTCAAAGAAAATGAGAAGAGGAGACGAGAGGAGGAGAAGAAGGCCAAGCAAGAAGCTGCCAGACTTGCAGCAGAAGAGAAAGAAAGGGTATGTGTTCAAAGTTGTGAGGACTTTTAGCTGGTGTATATAGCCAGTATGAATTTAAAAGCAGTCTTGTGGTATTGTGTTTATTTTTTATGTGAATTTGCAATAATTTTCACAATTAAAACAAAATGTTGAGATTAAGGACAAAGATCAGTGGATCATTATCACCCATGATCTGTACATAAACTCTTTGATATTTTACTTTTATTACCGGTACACCAAATTCAGAAGTGCTGTGGCCTGTGTTGTTTCATAGTGTAAAGATCAGATGACCTACCTTCATAGGTATTTTTAGTTTGCATTTTGTGCTGAGAAGGGCAAGAATGAATTTTTCATGCTGTTTACCTTTTGTCTCGTGCCAATAATGAACTTGTTGACCGTTGCATTGCAATATTCACATATCCAGAATTTCAAAATACGCATCTGTGGTCATTATGGAATTGCAGTTTGTGAACACATTGTGAATCATATGGTTATGTTTACTTGCAGGAGAGACAGGCAGTGTTAGAAGCTGAGAGACTCGCCAAGGAGAAAGAGGAAGAGGAAGCCAAGGCCAAGGTTGGTCTGAATCTACATTAATGAGTTGTGAGTTGTAATTGGTCCCTGACTGTATGATGGCTTCCATCTTCAGTTTCATCAGCCAATCATAATCATTGTTTCAGAATGGTTTCATGTCATTACTGGTGTCTGAAATTTATTTACAAAAAAAAAGACACTACACTGAGACAAATATTTTCTCACTTCGTAAAGATGGGAGAGCTGAAAGATGTCAGAGCTCAGAGGATGATACTTAAAGTGGTAGGTTTAAAAATTAATAGTGATTTGTTTGTAATATTTCCAACAGGCATTGGCAGCCAAGAAAGAGAAAGAAGCTCACAAGAAAGCTCTGAAGAAAGAAAGAAAATTACTCAGAGAAACGTGCAAGGTAATGCAGCTCATCATGTTGTTAGTATTTTACAGATAAATGTTATTTCAGAGATTCTTCTGGCTGTTTATGATGTACAGAATAGTAGATAGTTAAATATCACAAATATTGCAAGTTTCCTTTTCAAACGAAGTGCTTTGAATTTAATTTTGGTCACAAACTTCTTTCAAGAGTGAAAATATATTCTGGTAGCTCAATGTCCATTTCAGGATGTACAAGATTTAAATGATGAAATTTGAGATAAATACTATAACATCAGTTAGGTACGGATAGTAATTATATTGTCAACATCTTGTCTTGGGATTTTACATAAGTTTTGAACCAGTTTCATGGCTTTTTAATTAAGCTGACACCGTATTGTACCTCCCATTTTCTCAGAAATACAGCTATTTCACAAATGATGATGCAGAAGCCGTGAGGCAAATGCAGGAAGTTGAAAAAATCTGTGAAAAACTTGATTTAATGAGGTAAGTTCCACGGTGAGAAGGGCTTTGTTGAAGCACATAACCCTTGAAAACAGTGGTCTATCTTTCTTGTAAGCTGATACTCTATGGAGTCTGCAATTTTGCCCTTTCGATTGAACTGCAACAGTGTGTGAGTAAATGATAGTGGTAGACATGAAAAAATGGCAGCAAAACATGTATATAACAGCCATAATGCATGTTTTAAGCATAAAATGCATTGATGGCTGTAGTTCCAGCACACAAGGTTCAGAATCAGACTGATATATGCTGAATTTACCAGAGTGAAAAAATGGGTGCCAGAGAACTTTACAGAGTGATGTTATCATCAATTTTGTTGTCTGCTTGTTTGCCTAGTTTACAGAAGTTCAATGCAGAATTACAAGGTCCTGAAGAAGAAGCCAAGAAAGCATATCTATTTAAGGTGAGTTCAGCATTTGCAAAGTATTCTTCATCAACAACACCAGAGTTTCACAATCGTGTGAACATCCCTTTATTCCTTGTGTTTCAACTCTAACCTCAGAAATTATTTCTGTGACCTTTTACCTGGAGTTGACATGCTTTCCTTATATGCTCATGGCAGAACCTCATAGCTCATGTTTTTGTTCTGAACTCAAACTTGTTCTGACCCCAGAATTTTCGCTGAATGTTGCAAAAACATTAAGATGGTTCATGAAGGTAGCAGTCACAGTTGTCCTACAACAACTGACCATTGTTTGCCGTGAAGGTTTATCAGTATTCCTGCTGTTGTAGGTGGAAGACGTCAACAGACAAATTGAACAGGAAAAACAGGAGATGCTGCAAACCAAGAAGGGCTCTTCATCGGGAGGAGGAAGCCAATCATCAAAGCAATGGTCAGATGAGGATTTACAACTCCTAATAAAAGCTGTTAATCTCTTCCCAGCTGGAACAGTATCGAGGTGAATTTTTCAATTCCTTATCTCAGTTTTGAAAGTCTTCATGAGATTTTGTTTCATGGCCTCTGTTTCTAAACTTCTCAAACAAAGACAATGTCACATTTTCATGTTGAGAAATATTCCTTCGAAATTACCTTAACTAATGCAAAATTTCAGAATTGCATACCAGATGTATTCTCAAGAATTGTGGTATTGTATAAAATCCCCTTGCAAGTTGATTCTGCATGTGGTATATGTCATAATATTCCTTGGAGTACAGTATACACTTAGTGTAACACTGTGTGTTCAGTATAGATTGTTTACATTGTAAACACTATGATCGCAGACATTGTTCACGTTGTAAACCATACTCCCCACAGAATGTACCGTTTACAATGTAACTACTTGTAACCACACTGTTTTGTATGTTGCTGACCATTGGTATGATGACCGTACACTCCAACCCACAGGTGGGAAGTCACAGCAAATTTCATCAATCAGCATTCAACATCAGGTGTTAGACGCAATGCCAAAGACGTCATCAACAAGGCTAAAAATTTACAGAAGTTGGGTATGTGTTCCCTCAGTTCGTACATGATCTGGACAGCAGTCGATAAATGCCAGTATATTACCAATATTTCAAAAAGAGAAAGATGCTATGATTTATCAATTCTATTTTTGTGTGAAAATACAAAACAGAAGTCAGCAAACAACAGTGGATATGCCCCATCCCAACAGGTGTGTTCATGTTTGAACAACTGATTTGACAGAGAGAAGAAACTGCATTTTGAGACAGACACCCTTATTTTCAGATATTGACAAGGGGAAATGTTTGCCTATAGCGGCCATGGACAAGCAAGTTTTGTAGAAAGATATAAAACTCATAACTTTATGAGTCAGTGTTCTTGAATGCATTACAAAGTTTTAAATACTTTGAAAGAGTCATCACCTGTCACTTTCATCAAGTTCAGAATTCCCATTGTAATTCCAAATCATTGAGGAACTCTTATTTTACATTCCCGTCTAATCAACAGATCCTTCACTGAAAGACGATGCCAACAAAAAAGCGTTTGATAAGTTTGAACAATCAAAGACCAAGAAAGACACCTCAGCTGATGTAGCAGTACCTTCCCAGAGATTCAACGGTAAGACACATTTGGAGATTACGGTAGTTTGCTATTAGTTGCAGTGTTTTTGGATGTGTAGGCTGCCTCAAATACTGCAAGAAGAAATCAGAGATGACGCTAGTGAACATGTCAGGACTCAACTTTTGTGTGAAGACTTTTTGTGAACAGTATTGTACAGACATCACTTAGTCAATATATTGCCTGTTTGATATATAAGAAGACTATGTAAAAAATATTTAGACACTCTGTAAACCCAGTTCTTCTAAATGATGATTTTGAGTTCTGTATCCTTTCTAGTTCTTTAACCCTTTGCACCCTGACCCCCTGGTACTCTATGACGTCATCGGACATTTTTGTCTGAGCCGGGTTCAAAGGGTTAAACATGAAGTAATTATACTCTATGTATCCCCAGAGGTAATCAAGCTTTCTAGAGCATGATTTTTCAGTCGCTTCAGCTCAGGGCAACTTTCATGGCTTGAGTTGTGCTGGGGCAAAAAGTGAAAAACCGATTATATACCTTTCTGCATTGTAACTATGTCGACTTTGTGTAATTGTCATCCAGGTGGGGCAGGAGCAGCCAGTGCTTCAGAGACCCAGGCAGAACAGAAACCCTGGACAGGTGAGGAGCAAAAAGCTCTGGAACAAGGAATTAAAACATTTGGAGCCAACACACCAGACAGATGGGACCGAATAGCTGAAGCTGTGCCGACCAGAACTAAGAAAGAATGCATGAAAAGATACAAGGTACTGGAATCAGTGAACTTGACCCAGAGTTTTTGAAAACAAGTGATGGTTTGTCTGCATGTACTACATCGCCAAGAATATGACCTTGATTAAGGTGGTTGGAAAGGCTAGAGCGTCAGTTATAAATTTCAACAAAACTATTAAAATATAAAAGTAGTCAACATTCTCTGTGGAATAAAAAAAACTAGACATTTGGGCACAAAGGCATTGCAGAGTTATAGCCTGTTAAAACTTCTGAAAAACTGACCAAATAAGAAGAAGTTGGGGAGTCCTTAGTGTATTAACTATGGTAGAGGTCCCCTAGCTTTTAATAAAATGTTTGAAAAGGGAAAGTCATTATTTGCTGTTTTTCAGGAAAGTTTGACAAGGCGGTGCTGGCATTCAGAGTGAGTGACTGCTATTGTAAATGCACTTTTAGATTCTTTGAGTGTCAAAGACGTGTCAAAAGTGAGATTAACCAAAAAAACTGCTCTATGACTTCAAAAGAGGGGTGCAAATATGGCTTGTTTTCAACATTTTTGACAGAATAACAGTTTTCCTACATAATTGTATACCAATTTAATCCAACCTTTGAAATGAGATATGGTCATGGAATTTTTACAGCCTATTAACAAGGTTACAAATAAGATTTGTACGGCACAATTTTCCTGTATTTGAAGTACTTTTTGAAAAATCAAATTTTGAAATTTGAAAGAATTTTTAATAATTTTTTGATATATAAACCCATGTAAAATCATAAAAACAAATTTTATTTACAAATCCTGCCGTACAAATCTCACAATAAATAGTGTCAACATATTTATAACTAATTTGGTAATATTAATACTATCCAATTATTATTAAATTCAAATATGTAAAAAAATATGAAAAATTAAATTTTAATATTTACTGGTGTCATATTTCAAAATCATGGGTGCAAATATACAATTTTCATATTCTTTGGAGAAAATATTAACTAAGGGAGTTATCCTGAAAATTTAAACTAAATATCTTGATTCTAACACTTGAAACTTGACATTAACTGTGAGAAAAGAATTGGTGCAAAAATAGCCTTTCCAACCACCTTAACTACAAAAACTTCGTTTTATGGCATCATTTTCATGTGAGGAGAGAGTAAAATTCTCTTTCACTGTGAATTATAAACTCAAATAATGTCAGTATATATTTCGTTGAAAGCACAATCTCACTTTACTTCGTACTTAGGTCTGAAATCAGTGAGCTTAAATTTGGCTGATAATTCTGTTATCCACTTGTTTATCTGTTCTGTACATATGGACCTGGAGGTAATTGTTTTTGGTCAAGCACATTTTCTATCCTGTTTCAAAATGTCAAGCAATATAACTGACCTCTGACATGACATAAATTGACACAAACGATCACTCAAAGTTGGCAACTCTATCTTCATAAATGTTACCGTGATGCAATGCAGAAAATGTCATGGATTGTTGTCATCATATTGTTTGGCAAAAACTTTCAGGCAGCAAAAAGAAAGAAGTATGACAGAGTCTTCTGCAGTCATATTATTCTGGTGAAATTGACGTAAATTAATATGTGGGATTAGTAAAAAACTGTGAATGTGCAAATCTTTGAATTTTCACAGGATCTAGTGGAAATGGTGAAAGCGAAGAAAGCAGCCCAGGCACACGCTGCCAAGACTAAGAAGAGTTAACAACAGTTGCACAATCCATCTTTGTGTTAGTCTGAGTATTTATGTTAGTATGACCAATTTTGTGATGTCCTGTGATCTACAGGGTTCTCAAAGCCAATTTCTGTGTGAATTATGATGCACAGCTACATACTTACCTTGCCTCATCTCTAATTTTAATTTAAATACCGTGAAGACCCATGAGCAGCAACTTTTTGCTTTATTTTCATACTTGTACTTTCAAACCAAAATGAGTTTCTGTAAAATGTACTTACAGAAGGATGTATATTCTAGTGTTACCACAGAGAGACTTGAACAAGTTTGAACAAGATAAATACTAAAAACGAGCTCTGATCAAATATGGCCGCCTCCATGAAAGTTTAAAGAAAGAACCCCAACACGGGTTTGTCAGGCATCAGAATCCTCACAGAGACAACATTATTAGTCATCATCTATTTGATTAAATAACACTCTGTGTTCTCCACATGGACACTATATTCTGTGTTCACTTTGTAATGTGACCAGCTCGTCAAAATGGCAGGAAATTCAAAAATGATGTGAAAACTTGCATAAATTTACCCATTTTGTGACAAAAGAATGTTGAAATGCAGTAAACGACCAGTTCACTGAATGAGTAAATTCAAAGAATATCTGAGAAAATTGCAAGATGTTTTGATGTCAACTATTAATTACAAAGAGGTGCAGCTGACAGGCCTTTAAATATGTCTATGCTTTAAATATGTCTCAGTCACTTCAAACTGACTTCTCATGGCAGATTCACAAAGATAAGATAAAACGAGTACAGACATAATTTAATGCCTTAATGCCTAACGTGTGACATTAAAAAGTGAGCATTCACACAAAGTGTATTGCACTATTGATATACAATGTTAGTATGCAAACCTCCATGATAGTGAATCAATATGAGGGATGAACATTCCAATACCGGATGCCATATGATGGACTCTGTAGTACATACTGGTATGTATGTGCAACTATTGTCTTTCTGCCACATAACAAATTGCCCCAAGATTTCAGGCAATACACAGTGCTCATTTAGAAGATAAATGCATATACATGAACAAAAGCATGTTGCTGTTTTTTTTTTTTTTTTAATTTCAGTGCAGTATATTTTCAATCCCATCTTTGAGGATCTGCTGTCAACTGGTGTTACCTTCAGCAACTTTAATACAGCAGGAAATAATGAATTAATTTGTACATTGTGACTATGCATCTTATTTCAAATTTTTGCAGAAATTGGCTGTAAGAAAGACCTGTTGTTCCTCATATTTATACACGGCAAACCGATATACAAACAGACACTGAAAGCTATAATTAGAACATGCAGTTTATTGATTTGTGTCTCATTGGCACTTCAGGGATCTAGACTCGGACAGATTATGTAATCTCATCAAATCAAAGTTTTGTAGAAAACCTGCGTCCATGAGTGTGAAAGAAAGCTTCCGCACTTTTGCATCGAATTCATGATTTCAAGACTGACACTTTAATATATTGTAATGTTATATGTTGAGGATTTTGACGAAACCCATAACATTTCCTCAAAATGACATGCAATCTGTAAATTCACAATATGCAATAGTATAGCCATGGTTACTATCTATGCACCCACACTGCTGTAATAACAACCACTTGAAACAGATCAATTGTGTAACTTTTCAAGTTTCTGTCAATTATAATTTTGGATTGAAAGGCCAGTAATTCCGACTTTTGATGATTTTTTTTCATTATTGTTATTTTAGTATGCCAAGTGCAGGTTCTTATTGTACTCCCACAATATATTGAAAAACCTACTCTTGAAGCATTTAGCTTGTCAGCACATCGTGTGTATGTGCAAATATACTGTTATTGTCTACACTTGACATCTAGTCCGGATCAGAGTTCATTTGTCAGCAACAATAACGCAGTCTACACATGTATAGGCCGAGTTGAAAAGCTGAATAATATGTATCTCAACAGGTTTCGGGAAGCAGACCTAGAAATCATGGTCGACATTAAAAACAAAAATAGTAAAGAAAATCATTAAAAGTTAGCATCACTGGCCCTCATCTACAAAGTACGAGTACGTACATTTGCCACTGGCCTTTCGTTTGCTAGCTTTCATTTGCCTGAACTGTGAGAGAAGTGGTGTGACTTGCGTCTGTCCCAGCGTTGTAAAACATGAAACTCCTCTTATACCTGTCATGATGCTCTTTGCTTTTCATCAACTTACGATGTGAGACTTCGTGCAATGATATTGTTGAATCATTTGATCTGTACATCTCCGAGAGCATCGATTGGTCCAATACTACGTGGAAGTTTTTTAGTCTGGGAAATGCTTTGTTGATAATAAAATGCAAAGTTAAAACCAACATCAGTATGTGTTAAAATTTTGATACATTTGTATATGTTTGTGTTGACAATCATTCATGTTACATCTGTTTGACAGTGACGTGCTCCTGTGTTTCTTTGTGAAGATGTCAGACAAGTTGTCAGAGTGTGGAAGAGGAGAGACCACAGCTCAATTAGCAAAGTGATTGGTGAAAAGTAATTTACAAAGATTGATACTACTTGCACTTGTGACAAACCACCTCCAATACTTTCATTATGCTCTCTGTCTAGCAATGGTAGCAAAAGGCAGTGTAATCTATTAACCCTTTGAGCACTAGTCTATTTATGTCACCTTTGTAAAATATACCACATTCAATTTTTTCTGATTTTTGCCAAAATTTTGATAAAGAATTGTAGCCGATGAAATGTGATATCCATTTGATCCAAAATTATGAAAAAACTTGCAGAAAAGTCCCCCAAAATTGGTAAAATATTGCATTAAAATTTTGGTGGGAAAAATTACAGCAGTCAAAGGGTTATATAAAATGTGCAAGTAGTTTGTACAAAAGGAAGAGTGTTTTCATGGATGCCTTTGGTATGTGTGGAGGATAGGACCGGTGTTTCAAGTCTGTTTCTACCATAACTGTTGTGTGATGTACTCCTATAGCAACGAAGGTACATAGTAAGTGAGGCTACCCACAATTCTCCATGATCCGTAACATGGAGATCACTCACTGATCTGAAGCAAATTTCTTCTGTACTCAGAACAGCATTTTCTGATTTCTCACTGTGAATAATGAGAAGAATAAGCCCTTTTCTTCTGTGGTGATAGCCATTTTGTAATTTTGTCGACTTAGATTTTTGACAGCCATACACAGTATTTTCAAGGAAACTAAGGGAATAAGTTGCATCTGTGTTGGCAAAAGAAAGGGTATTGATTTTCTTAATGTTCATAACAAAGGAAATTTGCATGTCTGACATGTGGTATGATGGGACCATCTTAGTTGCTGATAACTTTACCTTGACAAGTGTACAATTTTTAGCCCCTGCAAGCATGGACTTCTTATTCACCCTTGAATTTTAGAAATAATCGGTAATTTTGGAACATAGTTTTAACAAATAATCCTTAAATTAAATTCTAAGTTCAAAGTGTTCAGAAACTGATAAAACTGAAGAAGCCTTTAGCAAATAATGTCCAAGTGCAAGAATCAAGGGGAATTGTGGGTAGCCTCACTTACTGTGAGGTAGTATGTGCCTTTGACATTTGTTCAAACTTTCCTCAATGAAACTTTAAGCAATTCCCCTACCAAATCAAGAATGAAAATCAAGGAGTCCTGCATAATTCAGTTCTAGACAGACACATATTACCTAAGATCTCCTGATGTTTGAAATTAAAAATGGCCACCATCACCATTTATAGGGAAAAACAAATTTTGGATTTTCAAAAAGCTAGGCTGGTGAAAACTTTCATTTCATACTGTATCACACACGATCGTCCGCTCAATCTGGAAACTTTAAGGTGGATATCTTTTTTCAGAATTCCAGGACTGTAAAGGATTTAATTTCAATTTTAATGACTTTCCAGGGGAGTGCAGATGTGAAATAGTGCTGCTATCACTCTAGATGCTGCTTTACATTCAAAAGGTACGCATGTATTTAGTACACATACTTTAACTGTTGTGTCACACACACACACACACGGTAATGGTGAGAGTAATTGCTGGTCATTTTACCAATCAGAAACATGCCAGGAATATAATGAAATTTGGCATTCATAGTTTATGAGCAAATTTCTTTGCATAGTTTAACATCATGATGAAGTTACAATAGAACAGAAGGCACCCAATGCTACTTCATAACAACCAGAAAGCACATCTAATACAAAGAGACGACAGAGCTTCAATTGGTACAGTGTAATTTTAATCGGGTACGTTAAAAGACATGAAAACAACTCCATACAGTAACACACAACTGAAAGCTAGCAACCAAACCCATGCGTTTTCTCGTATCTGCTTTGAAACAATTTTTGAACCATTTCACAGTGTTGGTTTGACCTAATCACATTGTTCCCATTAGTAAATGTGGACCTCTTTACCGGGGAATGGGGTGAAATGGTCCATGACCATCTAGGCAAGACTGAGCTATAGTGTACTTCAACACTATATTCTAGGGGGATTGGTTTGTCTTTTCACTTGATGTAAGGCACCCTTAGACAAGCACTGATTGATACCATAGAGGGATGGGACCTGGAGTCCTTCATGTGTGCCACAATCTGCACAGCAAGGGGGTTTTTAACATTGACCAACATTTCTTGCGTTACGTTAGGAATAATCTAAATGCTGTGTTGCCAGTTGCAAGATTCCAGTTGTCAGCGTGTAAACCATGGAATGAAAGGCTTTTGACTTGGCTGCATAGATATCACCTTAACAGACCCCTAACACACTGATGCCACAGTACAAAATATTAATTATCATGATGAACACTTTACTGCGTGTCACTGGACACTTCACGTAACATTAGTTCTATTCACAAAACATACAGACTAGAGAAAGCTTACCGAGAGAAAAAAAAATTTCACATGAAATTGATCTTGAATCAGTTCCAAAAAAAATGCAATGTTTTTGTTCATTGACAGTGCTCCCACAAATTCCTGCAAAAACTGATGAAATCTGTTAATCATGGACATGTTTGAGAAAATCACTTATTAAGTGAAGTTTTTCAGCGGTATGATAATGATTTTTTTAACAACTAAGTTAACGTGACACCACGTTGCTGCAATCAACTGTTAACATCAGTCTGTCTTCAGCTCACACTGGACAGTTCAGCTACCTGTAACATTGAGCAAAGTTTGCCTTTTCTCAGCGCATACCCTTGTCAATTCCAAACGTTACCCTTTGGAACCATTGCTTCTGTATGCATATTCTTTCTCAATTTTTTTTCAGTTCTGTGTCCAAGATGAGAGATTTCATCACTTTCTGTTTTACTGATACCACAATGTATTACAAATATGGTACAACATGATGAGAATATTGTGCTGATATTGAAATGATACACTGGTGATGGACCGAGCACATACAATGGGACAGCTACGAAGTCCCAGGACAAAAATCTCTCAATATGCAAAAAAACATGTATTTCAGTCTCACTGTGTGTGCTGCCATGCCACTTGCATTTGCACCTAGAGCTTGGTTTAATTTACAAAGAATGACAAATACTACAAGTTATTCGTATAAATTGTATTTCACGTAAGGTACTTCCACATCTTCACCTTCTGTATCGTTACAACACAGTTCAAGTACCAAGGACCTTACATGGGGTTTGATTTTCTTCTTTGAAACTTTCTGGACCACTTCTGATACTCTGCAATGAGAAACAGACATCCAGTTTCCAGATTAATCAATCGCTCTCTTAACAAAACTGATTACACTTAATGATTATTTTGGCTGGGCACAGTTTTTGGCGGAACCAGAATAAATTTTTTTTCAGGAATCAAGTTTTTGATGTACTTACTTCATAGCCAGCCTTTCTTTGACCTTGGCAGGTGGCATGAAGAATGAATAGATCATACTGACACCCTGTGACAACATGGTTATTTCTAGTTTGTGTTCATTCTGGAAGTAGTCCATGAACTCCTTCAGCGTCATCTCCTGTCCATTCTTGGTGCCTTGCAGCTCAAATCTGTCCCATAGAGTGAACTCCTTGTCGTAATACTGAGAAGAAACATATAACAAGAATTTTGAGTTTAAATCTGTTCACCCCTGATTCTCTCTAACATGTGCACACAGGAACCACTGATGATAATGGGGTTTGGGCCAAACTAAGTTGGTAAAAGGGTTAATGAGCAGGGAACAGAAAAAGTGGGTGGTGAATACGACTATGGCTTTCCACTACTGTCTGCGTTCTGACAAGCATAATTTCTAGAGTCTTTTACTCAATTGTAGCAGTTACTGAAACTTCATTGTGTTAGTTGAAAACACACTTACATATCGTGTGTTTTATTTCTATGCAAACAAAGAGCTTTTGTGCTTCTGGTCACACTTTGATGTAGATGCACATGGGTACATACATACATACATACATACATACATACATACATACATACATACAGGCTGACATATAGACATACCGGTACACAGACAGACAGAGACATACATACATACGTTCTGACAGCTATACAGATACCAGATACTTACCATATAAGTCTATTTGGTATATATATAAACATATATCAAACGTGAGCTAAAAAGGATTGAAATCTCACAGCAGTAACACTTACGGTTTAACTTACTCTTGTTGTCATTCTGATATCTCTTTCTTATTTATACCGTGATGAATATATTTAGCAAGACCACGAATCACATAGTTCTTGATTCAATAAATTTTTGAAACGAGACACACTCACAGTAACATACAGGTTTCATATCTGCTTCTGCATAGCATATACACAAATGAACAGTTTCCTATCCAAGAACATCAAAAATTCCTCACCTTTGTTTTCGGAGCTGCGATTGGTTCCGAGAAGCCAAAGAAGGGTAAGGCTAAATTGATGAAGCCATTCTTGTAAGATTCCAGCTTCTTATTCCCCATGACCATCTTAAGTAACTCTAGACACACCAGACCAGTCACTACAGCCGTGGTTGTTGCAATGGCTGGGATGATCTTGCCAGCAATGAGTTTACTCTAAATAGCATGAAACAAAAACATGTTGCATTACCTGTACTTTGTGGAATTAGAAAACTACACTGTACAGTTCTAAAAATAGTGCTAAACTGGAACATATAAGCAGTAGGCATGATCTGAGAATACAGGGCTGGTGTTAGGCTACTATACAATTCAACTTCCATCTCAGGGGTATGTCTTTGTATTTCTTCACCATGAAAGACACCCGCAGACAAGCACTTTAGGGTGTATGTTTTAAGTTTTTAGTGCATAACATACTGTAAACACAGAAAGAGAATTAGTAGGCTTTTCATCAGACTTGACTGGTAAACACCAAAAACAAATGGAGTGAAAATGCTAACTTTCCAAGTTCAAAAACAAATGAAGTCTGTCTTATCATGAACACAGAGAGTGGATTTGATGCTAAATGATCTTCATCAGAAAATGTGGAATATTTTTAACTCACCTTGTGTCTATCAGCTTTTTCAATGCTGTAGTTTTCTGCTCTCAAGTTAGACGCAGCCACGATGAAATCCATGTGGAAATTTGAGTCATCATCCTACAGAGTAAAGTACACGGTAGAAATCAAATCCTAGTGTAGCCTTCAATTTTTATATTCCCAAAAGTAGGAGTTAGCCAACACAAATTGGTGAAAAATTCTGTCAGTGTCATGTCTGTACCATTTTCCTAACATGCAATACTTTGAATCTAACCTTTATGCATTCAGGGTCATGGTATGCCATTGGAGACATGACAGTTGCAACCTATGAGGTATACAACATTTACGTAAACAGGTCATTGTTTGCATAGCAACATGGCTTCAAACCCTAAACTGATTGCGCGCACAGAGATTTTCTTCAATGCTTTGCAAGAATACGCATTACAAAGGACACCAGTCACTGATATTCACCTTTTCAAAGTCTAGCGGAAGCATCCTGAACCCTTTGAAGGTGTCTGGGGAGGGCAGTGCTGCCTTGACTTCACTAAGTTGTTCTTCGTCAGCATTTCCCTGTCCCGCGGCGGCAGCCTCCGCCTCCGTTGTCTCTATCTTGACACCACTCCTTGGTACAAATTCCGGTACTTTGACTGCTTTCAAGGCGGCTATGACGGCATTCCTGTCTCTCGTACCCTTCAGGCCATATGTCTGTGCCTTCAGATTGGCAGCGGCCAAGACGTAGTCAATATGTTCTTTCTGAAACAGTTGAAAACAAAAAATCTTTAGCCTCTCTGACGGTTTGACTAAAGAGAGTAGAAGATGACACGCAGATGCATATTACTGTCATATCAACTTGCTACCTGGTCATCTCGCTAACACATTTCTGACCTCTCAATCTGAAGTTTTTTACCTTACATGATAGAATGTTATTGCTTGGACAACTTGCTCAGAATCATGACCAGCCAAACACACATGCAAATGTATTTGGATTGAAAATTTGTCTAATTGTTGTTGGCACTGTTTCGGTGACTTGTTTACAAATGTTAAAACTAACTCAAAAATGATACCAGAGTTCGCGTTTACGCAAAAATCGTGCGTATTTACGGATTGAAATTGACTCTCTACGCATTTTTTTCATCGTTATGCGTTTTCTATACGCAAAGGATAACATCGGAAGCACTCCCCACGACTGAGCTTAGGCGACAACCAGGCGAAATTTGTTGCAACACATTTCTGTCAATCACTCATTTTGTGTGGAAAGTTTCGGATTCTCCGGTCGTTGTCTGAAAAATCGGCATCGTAGTCCACACGTTATCACGTTAGGCACGTTATCATGTCAGCTATGCCTATGAATTACGTTGCTAATTTTCAGGAGAGTGATAGTTTCTGAAAGTGAGTGATTGACAGAAATGTTGCGACAAATTATATAAATGCCAACCGTGCACCATCACGTCTCGCTGTTCCCAAATTTTGATCAAGCACACATGCAGCATGCTGTGTTAGCGTTGGGTTTGGAAAGCTGTTAGCCACTGTGGCGAATAGTTTCAAATTTTATTAGCCACAGACAAATTTTATTAGCCACACATTTTTTACAAAAACAAAGCTTTCTATAATGCTATAATCTCCAATGTCGGTTGCATGCACAAGAATAAACTATCAACACATCAACCTTGTATCCAATTGTCTTCATTTTAACACTGGAAATTGCTTGATTCTGGACCCCGATGTAGCCCTGCGTACGATGCTGTGTGTTCCGCTACAGCTAATCGCCCGTCAGCGGGGCGATTAGCTGTAGCGGAACACACAGCATCGTACACAGCATCTAGACCCCGATGCAAATCGAAAGCAGCACGCAACGTTGAGACCACGATTAAAATGAACTGCAACACGGAAGGTTGGGACCGCGATGCAAATCAACAGCATGACAGCAACACTGAACGTTCGGACTGCGATTAAAATAGAAGTTTGGTTACACGTAATTACGTTCCATCAGTACACGTAGCGTCTTTGTCACGTCATACAAGACGTCGCGTAAATGTGGCACAGACGTTCGGAACGTCATCAAACAACACTTCCACATGTAGACGTAATTCCGCGTAGTAATTTTTAGATTTTCATGGTGATTTGCGGGAATTTAGACAGGAAATCTCGTTAAGTACTAGTATGAGTATCATTGTAAATTAGCAAACATCTTTGATATCAGAAAATTCCGTAGAGTTCACCTGCACAAGACGTACGCGCTAAGATTTCCTGACAGAAATGAAATGTTGTCCAATTCACCTTTTTACCTGAAGCTGTCACAAAAATTTCCGTAAACCACATAAATAACTGTATTACAGAAAATCGGTAAATTTAATGCGAGGATACAACGAGCTTGAATAGTCCTCGCCTAGAGAAATTAATTGTTTCTTAAAACTTAGACGAATTTCGTATGTTTCTGAAAAAACAATACGGCAAAATCAACCAAAAAAATTACAACTGAGCATGGATACGTGGAACGTCGAGAACGGAACGTCGAGACCGCGATGCAAATCGACAACAACACGGAATGCGTCGCTGGGATGGCGATTTTAATTAACATCAATAGGGGACCATGAGGACCGCGATGCAAATCGACCACCATTAAAATAAGACCTCGATTAAAATGCGCTACACGGAACGTCTAGACCACGATGCAAATAAATTTCAACACCGAACTTTGTGACCACGATTAAAATGCGTGTGTCTGCTGTAGCGAAAGTTTCAATTCTCGCGAGTGTTCGCTTTGCTTGCTGTACACTAGACAAAATGACGTCAAATTTATCGCGAGACTAGGGCTCGATTGCGTCTGCCTGCATTTTCAATTCTCGCGATAGTCATTTATGTGCATGCTGTACACTATACAAATTGACGTCAAATCTCTCGCGAGACTTGGCTCGATTGCAATTGCGTACGTCTGAGAGAACAATACGGAAGTGGATATAGTTTTTTCGCGAATCGCCGAAAGAGAAGCGCAGATCAACAAAAGACTAAAAAACCCCACGTTTTTGCTTATTTTGCGGAATTTTTTCAACAAAAATCATCTTCGCCACTGTGGCGAATTAGGATCGATTTTCCTTCGCCACTACTGATTTCAATTCGCATTTGCGAACGTGGCGAATGGGCAGCGCGAACACAGGCATGGCGTCGAAGCAGACAAATCTGTTTTCTTTCGACTTTGCTCTACGAGTCCGTGAAAAAAATGATTCATCGCTAGAGCTCGTCGGAATCCCGATAAATTTTGAACACTGCAGAAGTGTCTGGATGGTAACTGGTCGTTCAGGAACCAAGTCGTTTCGGCCCAAGTCGTTTCGGCCTCTCAATTTCCGGCCCAAGTCACTTCGGCACCGCAACCCAAGACGTTTCGGCATCTGTGTTTCGATTTTTTCAAACTATTTAGTAATTGACTGATCCGTCATATTCGTAAGCGTGACCTTTGCGTTCTGACCAGTTCTTTATGTGCATTTTGTGTGAATTTTGCCGTGCTGTTTCGTCACCGCTTTCAAACTTTTGCCGTGTCGGCGGCTATTGATATCGATAAACTTGTGTCACAAATCTGAAAATGATATGAAGTTTTTTCTTACGGTCTCTTCCCATGTTCTCACAAAGATTAAAGCATGTACGTGAATGTTAGTTGACACTATACTTTTTAGTGCTTTGATTTGTAACATTACGCTCCAGCACTAGTTCCTACAGGTAGCCTTCAGCGGTGCCGAAACGTCTTTGGTTGCGGTGCCGAAACGACTTGGGGCCTGAAATTGGAAGGCCGAAACGTCTTGGGCCGAAACGACTTGGTGCCGAAACGTCCAGAAACCGTCTGGATAAGCTGCCATAACTCTAACTTTTGGGTTGCCCGATGTGTTTTGACGGTTACATGTATACCCTTCGCTGTTACGTTTCAACATTGTTCAAGTTGTTCGTTAAAGTGTTTTCATTAAAATAATGTTACATCGTACAATCCGAATATGTAGTGTAGGTTTATTCAACGGCACATTGTATTTTGCAGTCAGTTTTTTCATCAATCGAAAGCGGAAGTGAAATTACGCACTCAAATCCAGCCATTACGCAATTTTAGCAGACTAATGCGTATACCGTACGCGAGGAGAAAAAAGTCACCGCGAACACTGGATACCATTTACAATTTCTCTTAAATTTCTTTGACATTGTCCTGGCTTTATTGACCAAAACACACACACTGAACAGATGGCGACTTCATACAGATAAGATATATACTTACATTGTTGGCATCAAATTCCAATGGATGAGGACATCTCTTTGGACCGGACCAAAATGGTGCTCCAGAAGTTGTAACCTAAACATGTATAATAAAAATATCAGAGGTATGGCTGTGTAACAGAGTGCATCTTTGATTACACAAAAGGTAACTGCTGCATTTGAGCTGACCCATAAAAATTCATACAATGTGAAAATATACAAAATCATAAATGAAAGAGTGAAAGTTCTGAATCACTAAAATCTGTCAGACTGCTAGGTCCACTTCAACAATTTTTTTTTTCCGTTATCAACCTAACAGATATGTTGTCAGTAGCAATTCAAATTCCATGGGTTCAATAAACTTTGGGAAACAAAACTAATTTTCCAGGAACCTGACTGAAGGACTTTGGACAGGTCCACTCACCTGATCAGGAGGAAAGTTGAACAACAACTGCTTGATTTGATTTGAATATTGAACTTGGAAATAGTGGCGTGCCCATGCAACACAATCATCAAATGTCTTTGGCTTTTCGTCGACTAGAGCTCGTTTTACACTCAGCAAAGTCTCAAGCTGAAACGGAAACATTTAGATGTTATGAATGGAGGATATGAAATGGAATGGAACAGGATATTGTGTTTGTAACAAATGTGCCGTCAGACATGGTCTTTGCATACACATTTCAATTAGAAAAGCACACTAATACACAAGTTAGATGTCAAACAAATCAACCTCTAAGTGTAAAATTTCAGTGAAAGCAAGAAATAAGCACATTTCCCAAACACAAACACTTAATCAGGAGCTTGAGTGCTATTGGAGCATTTACGAACATGTGCAGCAGATCAAACTGCTATCATACATCACAGGAACAAGATATCAATAGCCCTATTCCGGAACAAATCGTCACACTCAGACTACTGCCGTGTTCCATGGAAAGTGGACACTGGAGAACTCATATCATTGTGGCACTAACAAATACATATGTGGATAGACACGTGCATAAAAATACACATATTTCTGAGTAAGTTACTGCACATGGTTTTGTCTGTACACTGGTCTGGCTGGATTTTGTGCGTCATCTATTGAAGATGTGGTCAAACAAACTAACTTACCGGTTGCATTCCTGGCTGCTTCAGTGTTCTGTCCATGAATTTTGAATCTCTGTTTGACAGAAACAATTCATTGAATTATAGCATACACTACACCAGAAACGCATATAATGTTCATATTTTCATGGCAAGATTTGCAAAGAAAAATCTGAACATGTTCTTGATTTCATTAGTATGTGGAATGCTTTAGTATTTGGAACGCCTCTACTGATTGGCTGTAGTCTGTGATTGGTCACTGTCTTTATACTTTTTCATTAAACCAAAACATGAATTAAGGTAGTATGCACCTCGAAAGTGAAAGACTTAAAAACTTTTGCTCAAACTTTCCAGAATGAAATGAAACTTTCAGCTATTCTCTTCTTACCAAATCAACAATAAAATCAGTTTGCAAAGTTTGGAACTAGCAAAACAAATTAACCAACATTTTGTGATATTTGAAATTCAAAATGGCCGCAATTCCTGTGTTAACTCTATGGGGTGAAAATTTAATTCTGGATTTTTGAAAAACAAGTCATCGTTGATGACACAGTCCCCACTTGTTAATGGGTACTTTGATTACATGTCCTCAGAGAGGATAGAGTCCTCTTCATTAATTAGGTCTGTGATAAAAATACTTTGATACAGATAGCGCTCAATGGCCAAGAATGACCTACATACAAGAAAGACCTACATATGTATGACATAGGTTAATGTCCTTGTACCAACTTTGAATAAAATCGGTTGAGACATGCCTGAGTATTATGGCTCTGTACCTGAAAAAATCGTAACAAAATGGCCGCCTGCAGCCATATTGGCTTGTATCACATAACAAATTGACATGCATATGTATGACAGTAGTCAATCTCCTTGTACCAACTTTGAATAAATTCGCTTGATACATGTCTGAGTATTATGGCTCTGTACATGAAAACATTGTAATAAAATGGCTGCCTAGCGGCAATATTGGATCGTATCACATAACAAATAGACATACATATGTGTGACATAGGTCAATGTCCTTGTACCAACTTGGAATAAAATCGGTTGAGATATGCCTGAGTTTTGGCTCTATACATGAAAAAATTGTAATAAAATGGCCCCCTGGCGGCCATATTGGATCGTATCACAAAACAAATCGACGTGCATATCTATGACATTGGTCAATGTCCTTGTACCAACTTTGAATAAAATTGGTTGAAACATGTCTGAGTTATGGCTCTGTACATGAAAAAATTGTAACAAAATGGCTGCCTGGCGGCCATACTGGATCGTATCACAAAACAAATTGACATGCATATCTATGATATCGGTCAACGTCCTTGTACCAACTTTGAATAAAATCGGTTCAAACATGTCTGAGTTATGGCTCTGTACATGAAAAAATCGTAATAATATGGCTGCCAGGCGGCCATACTGGATCGTATCACAAAACAAATAGACTTGCATATCTATGACATTGGTCAATGTCTTTGTACCAACTTTGAATAAAATTGGTTGAAATATGTCTGAGTTATGGCTCTGTACATGAAAAAATTGTAATAAAATGGCCGCCTGGCGGCCATATTGGATTGTGTCACAAAACAAATCAACGTGCATATCTATGACATTGGTCAATGTCCTTGTACTAACTTTGAATAAAATCGGTTGAAACATGTCTGAGTTATGGCTCTGTATATGAAAAAATTGTAATAAAATGGCCGCCTGGCGGCCATATTGGATCGTATCACAAAACAAATCGACATGCATATCTATGATATTGGTCAATGTCCTTGTACCAACTTTGAATAAAATCGGTTGAAACATGTCTGAGTTATGGCTCTGTACATGAAAATATCGTAATAAAATGGCCGCCTGGCGGCCATATTGGATCTTATCACAAAACAAATCGACGTGCATCTGTATGACATATGAAGTAATCCTTGTACCAAGTTTGAATGAAATCGCTCCTTGCATCTCTGAGATATCTGCGTGAACGGACGGACGCACGGACGGACGCACACACGCACGCACGCACGCACACACGGACGCACGCACGGACATGACCAAACCTATAAGTCCCCCCGGACGGTGTCCGTGGGGACTAACTAAGCCAGTGAAAGTTTTTCTTTCTTAAAGAGCTTTAAAATGAGCCCCCACAAGTGGTAGATCAAAATAGAATTGTACAAATTTGAGAGTCTGACTATCTGTTCCTGGGGTACAAATAATACAACTTTAACCCTTTTCCTGCCGAGCGCCCTTGTCCGTTATTCTCCCAAGTCAGTAGAAAACCGCCCCATAATATGTGCCTGCAAAAGATTGGCTCTCCTGCATGTTATCCTGCCAGGCATTTTGGCAGAAATCGCCCATTTTCAGGGTAGTTTTAGCCGTACTTATACGTGTTAGACTTCGATAATTTCTACATGCCCGTAGACAGGGGAAGGAGCTCAAGGGTTGCTGCAGAAAAAAATTGAGGTCACCGGCTTTGTTTGCCCCTGGGAGTGCGTCATTTTATTGCCGTTTCATGTTTATTTTTTCGGAAATAAACTCCTTCAGTATTACGTACGTCCGCTAGGCACAAACATCACCTCACTCGTCTGTTAGTCAGAGACCCTGAGGGTCGTGCTAGGGGTGCAGCAGCACCGTCAAACCTGTCCTGTTTCCCCAGGGTAGGGTCAATTAAATACGTACCTCCAACGACTTGGCAGTGTAGCACAAAAACTACGTTTTTGCCGTTGTATTAACGACATGGCTGAGCCATTGAAGCACAGCTTTACGTAGTTTTGCCAGCTCAGTTGGGAGTTGGCTTACGAGTGTTACCGTTCATTACTGACTTAATCGAGTGGTCCTCAGTCAGGTACGGGTTTGTACCGACATGGCTTGGGCTGCAGCTAACCAGTGATAACCAGTCACTACCCCCAAGTCTTCAGTTCACTTTTGCGATGCACGGGTGCAACGCAATATGCTTCCTTGTTCTAGCCATCGACGTGTCCACATGCTGGCAGCCATATTGTACTGCTAGCTGGTTTGCATAACAAAAGCAGTCCCTGCTAAATGCAGACGGTATCCCCGTACATGTACATATTGACCTCATGTGCCCTTTTGAATTCTCTGTACGCAAACAGCGTACGTAGTTACCAATGCATCAGCAAGAGGATACGTTTGCCTGCAAACCAGAGCCAGTACTTCGGACGGTGGAATAAATAAAAAATCCAAAGCTACGTCCATTGAATGGCACGGCCAAGGCAGTGAAGGACGTTGCCTGGTTTGAACTTGCAGAGCTGAAGCCCAGCTTAGTACGTCGGACACCAGTTTGTAATGGTATTTCCGAGTCGTTCATATCCGTTCCATGGGAGGAACAAGTCGAGCCGTCCCGTCAAAAATACGTTCTCATTTTCAGTCACGCACAACTGAATAAGTGACTTTCGTCTCGCACCATCGGCATATCTGCCAAGTCGTTTGCAAGAGGTAGCCTTCTAGATTAGCATTGCCGAGTTGGTCAAGTTCGGCAGCAATCTGTATAGTGCCAGGCAGCCAAGTACGTCCAACTCCGCCAGAAAACGTCACCATGCTATCCTGCCAAGTCCGCTAAAAAGCGGTAAAAAAAACCAGCCCCCCTCGGGTGTGGGGGACTGGCGGACAGGTTTCTGCACCTTTCCCTGTCCTTGGACTCCCTGTGAACCCATTTCGAGAGCAAACGCCGTTCCTCGCCCAAAACCTGTCCTCGAACGACCCCTAGCGTGAGCAAGGGTTTGCTACACGTAGTTCCGTCGACTAGGCAGGAAAGGGGGTACCAAAAAGGAGCCCGATTTCCACCGCCTTAGGAGGATAACGGCCGTGGCTGCTCAGCTTCTAGCTACACCGAATTTCAAGCGGATTTTCACCGACTTGGCAGGAAAAGGGTTAATGAAACTATATTTTGATGTGTCCAGGGCTACCCAGGTTATCAACTTTGCTGCCAGTGCCAGGACAGAATTCTACAAGTTCTCAGCCTAAAATTCTCAACAAGGACACTCCCTCTACCATTTACTGTTTTACCAGTTCACCCCTGATTCCTTGTGAACAGGTCCACACTCACCATAGATAAAGATAGGTTTGGGACAAACCATGGTGGTGAAAGGGTTACATACTCACCCTATATATTGATTTCCATTTTCTGCAGGCATTCTAAATAATCCTTCAAATTCATCCCTGGCCCACTGGAGAGTGTGTTCTATAGCATTAGGGAAATTCTTCAATGTACAAATTGGGATAGATTTCTCTGGAGGGTCTTGTGAGGAGGAGTAGGACTCGGTTAGATTTGGCAGAACGACTTGCACATTGCCCTTTGTACCGAGTGTACCTGATTCAAGAAGTGGTTTCCGGTAGTAGACACAACGCCTGTCCATGTACATTCCTGAAAGACAACCATACCACCCATAATGCTAACCTTTTCTTGATCAAGGAAGAAAAAAGTTTAACACTTCCTTGAGTGAAGCATGGGGGGGGGAGTTTCAAAAATTTCAGTTATGAGGCACAGACTTCATTCCATGGAAGTGTCAAATCAAACTGTGGAGCCTCAACTACAGAGCTACTCTAGGCGTGACGAGCTTCAAATTCCACAATGTTTCACCAGAATTTAAACTTACAGTTGAGGCCATTATTCTTCGGTGGGGCAAGTTGGTAATTACCTACCAATTTAGCTAGGGATATTGCAATATACCAAGGGAACTTCCTAAGCCAAACTCTGTTTTCCTATCTGGAGCGGCAAGATGAAATCTAAACAAACACAGCGGGTAACAAACTTTTACAGCCAGCAATGGTGATCTGATACCGGGATGAACCATAAATTTACTCCACTGTCCGCTTTATGTTTCTGTAATTTAGCTGGTCAGAGGGAACTTTGGTAGTGATTTTGTATGTGTGGCTCAGTTCAGCATGTAGTATGTTGAACACTGTTCTGATTGCCGGCTGGTTTTTTACAGTACAAGTATTCTAAATAAAGTATTTTGTCAATATTTTACTGGCTGCTATCAAAGGTTTCGTCACCCACAAAAAATTAAGCAAATAGTTGTGCAGGTCATGTCAAACTTTTTGATTGTGGCCTTCCAGGATGTTTTGGGCAATGGTACTGAGAATGAGATGGGCGATGTCATGCTGAAGTGCCGTCTGTTGTGCATTTATTCTCTGAGCGATATTTATCATAGTTTCAACTTCATGTAGCTTTGTACAATTTTGTCATCTTGTCTCCAATTTCGATGGAGCTTTCAAGACGGACTGTAAAGTAGACTTTTTATGAGTCGGTGATTGCTTTTGAATTAGACTCCTGTGAACCACACAGTAAAGACCAACTTTTGTAAGATCAATGAACATGTGGTGATCTCAAACTTTTGTACAAAATACCATGTTCTGTAATGATGTTACTTCATGCAGCTTTTTCAAACCTAGTTGTGTGTAATATTTGTCAAAAAGAAGACAAGGCACGATACGATCTCATTATCGTGTTTTATTCCTTGTAGTTTTCATTCCCCAACCCAGTGCCCTTTTAACGAACCTACATGAAAATGGTTCATCCCAGTTATCAGATCACCATTGCTGGCTGTAAAAGTTTGTTACCCGCTGTGTTTGTTTAGATTTCATCTTGCCGCTCCAGATAGGAAAACAGAGTTTGGCTTAGGAAGTTCCCTTGGTATATTGCAATATCCCTAGCTAAATTGGTAGGTAATTACCAACTTGCCCCACCGAAGAATAATGGCACTGACTGTAAGCACATCTGCTGTTATTGATGTATAGCGTTTACAGAGTGTATTGGTATATACAGTGAAAATTAGAAAGTTATACAGCTATAAACACTGAAATGACAGCAAGAAACTATCTGTTTGAATATAAGATCAGGTTTGCTTGGTGACCTGTAAAAAAAATTAGGTTAAGATACATGGTTGGTACTTTCCCTTTATGCAGTGTTTACCTGGTTTCTTTGTTGCTATGTCAAGCAAGGGACCACTGGAATCAAAAGGACAGAGTGAAGAGAAAGTGGCACAGGCTATCCCTACATCTGATTTTACTCAGACTAGCAAACAGCAGCACTAGCTATCAATAAGAAGTGCTAACACTTCAAGTCCGGCTTTACTCACTTGCATCAACATTGTCCAATGCGTTGGCTACACCATCTAAACTTTCAAAGAAGCTGTCATTGTAAATGTTTTCAGTTTCTGGTCCTACACGGTCCTGATGGGCGATAATGTTGACGCCTGGGTTCATTTTCTTCACAGCATTTGCTGCCGTCTCTGACTTTAATTTCTGCAAATGAGCAACGTAGTGTATTCAAGGAACATCTCACAACCTCATCATATCAAAGTTAGACTTTCATAGCCCATGTGTTATACGACTGTGATGACGAATAAAGAATACACTGTAATAGAAATTTTTTTTTTCTAGAACTGAAGCAGTCGATGGCTCCTCAAAATTTAAATATGGAAATAATTGAAATAGGTACATCTGGACTTTTTCCTACAAAAAAAATACCGTCAAGGACACTATGTGCTCACATTCGGTTTGAATTGGTCCATTCAAGAAATATTTAAACCAGAAAAACAAGAATAACATTAAAGCTGCAAGCAGCGTTAGCGGGGCCCAAGCGGTTAACACGGTTGAAAAATTTTGAACTAATGATACTATGTGCAAAATTGGAGCTTGAAAGTAGGATTTTGGACATCATCTAATAGTTACTGTACGTTTCACTTGGAATTTAATATTTTACAGAAAATCCAATATGGCGGCCAAACCACGTGACCAATCAAAACGCCTTTCGCAAACTTGAAAGACATTACACTTAAGATGGTCTATGCAAAATTTCAGTCAAATCAGTGTGTTGGTTCTGGAGAAGAAGATTTTCAAAGATTAAATCACGATTTTAGCAAAATCCAATATGGCGGCCAAACCACGTGACCGATCAAAACGCCTTTCGAAAACTTTAAAGAGATCACACTTAAGATGTTACATGTGAAATTTCGTTGGAATCGGTGTGTTGGTTTTAGAGAAGAAAATTTTTAAATATTAAATCATGATTTTCCTAAAATCCAATATGGCGGCCAAACCACGTGACCGATCAAAACGCCTTTCGCAAATTTGAAAGAGATCACACTTAAGATATTATATGTGAAATTTCAGTCGAATCGGTGTTTTGGTTCTGGAGAAGAAGATTTTTAAAGATTAAATTGGTATTTTTCAAAAATCCAATATGGCGGCCAAGGTCACGTGACCGCACGCGATTTTATTGGCAAATTTTAAAGACCTTAGGCCATGCTTGCTCTACAAAAAATTTCAAATCGACTAGACCCCTGGGTATTCTGGAGAAGCCATTTTTAGGTTTTTGGAAAATCCAATATGGCCGCCAGGTCATGTGACCAATCGAAATTTGTATACCCAGGTGCACGAGATCTGATAGGTTCCTATTAGCCCTGCAAGTTTCAGAAGTTTGCGGTAAGCGGTGTTTGAGTTCTAGGTCGACAAAAAAAGAGCGGAAGAAGAAGAAGAAGAAGAAGAAGTAGAAGAAGAAGAAAGTTGAACTCCTATAAAACCAATAGGGGCCCAGCCGGTCGGCTTGGGCCCCTAAAAAGCAAATAAGGTCTCAAACTTAGGTACTGGAGGTCATCTTTAGGAACATGCATATCAACTTCTATAGCAATGGGAGAAGCAGATCCTAAATACATAAGCAAAGGTCAACAACAAAAAATAGAGAAGGCTTGATAAAAAAAGATAAGGTAGGAGTGGGCAAAAATGCACAAGGGATCTGGTAAAAAAGTAACGCTGCATCATCGATCTTCTAGACCCTACCCCCTCCTGAATATCAAATGTTCCACCCCTTGGTATTACATAAGACCAAATGACAGGAAGTACATTTACAACCTTGGAGATTTTTAATTAATGCCATGAGTGTTATCATTCTAATGTAAACAGCACTTAAGTTAGTTACAGATAGTGAAATGCCTACCACTGTGGGCGGTGATTACAACATCTGGACTTATCCTGGATCCAAATTTCTCATCAGTTCTTGAATGTCTTACATAGAAAAGTTGCAAAAATTGGTCAAAAATGAAAAAAATCACCTCAGCTTTGTTTTCTGGATCAAATTTTCCTACAAATTGGTATCAAATATGACAAAATTATGTTCACAGCCTTCAAAATTCGAACCCACAACATACGGCATCAGTCGCCATCAGTCTCACAACATATCCTGGGTTAGTATAGGTCATTTAAGGTCATAAACTGAGAAAAGTACCTAAAATATACAAATTTTGGGGTTTCCCAACACTTTGAGCAGAAAATTTATCTAATATCATCTTTACGGACTTTATACCAAATTACAAAGCTATCAAACAAGGGACTTTATACCAAATTACAAAGCTATCAAACAAGTAATGTTGAGATAAAGTTTTCTTGACCAAAAATGACAATATTGTCTTAAAAATACAATTTTTTATATTTCAGGACAATTTCCACATATCTAACTTTTGTCATCTCTGTATGTCTGTGTACCAGATATGAAAGCTGTCTGTCCAGTGGTTTTAAAAAGGAAATACTGTCTAAGATTTTTTGACCAAAAATGACAAAATTGCACAAAAATAGTAATTTTCCCAATTTTGTCATAATTTCAACAAATTAGAAGAGTAACACCCTTGCAAAGAGACAACCCAAATTTGAGAACAATTGGGCTGGCGGTTTCAGAGAAAAATAATTTTTACTGAAAATGAGAAAAATCACAAAAAAATTCAGCAAAAATACAAAATTAAGGATATCTGCACAATATTCATAAAACTGTATAAGGCTCACCTAAGGTACTTGCACACAAATTTTCAAAGCAATCAAAACAGCGGTTCTTGAGTTATTAATTCTTAACCATTTTCACATTTTGTAAGCTCATTTGCATAATTTTAGCAATGCAGACTTCATTTGAACAAAATCCCATCTATAGCCCAGGATGCATCCACACACCAAATATCAAGCTGAAACGTGCAGCGGGTTTGCGTGTTTTTGATGTTGACGGACATACTGTACGTACGTACATACATACACACATACATACAGACGCCATCGACTTCAGCCTATACGATAAACTCACATTGGTAAAACCAAATGTGAGCTAAAAAGTACTGCGTAAAATTTCATCGTCATTTGTACAAAAGAGAAAGAAGTCAGAACCAGCAACCTCTATTTAGTGTAAACTAAATATTAAAAGCTGTTGAACTATCTTATTATCAAAAATATGTTTTGACAAAACAATTTGAAAATTGCCCTGAAAATTTTTACACATGTGAATTTCATAAAAATTTTCGACATCACACTACATCATTATCAGAAACCTATCAATACCTTTGAAAGCTATTATGACAGCAGTTCTGGAAAATATGTTGTTTTGACAAAAATACCAAAATAGGCCCAAATATTACATATTAAAATTTCATCTTCATTCAGACACACAACAATCAGGTCATTCCAAAAACTCCAAAATCCAAATTTGTTTCCTGACGAGATGACTTTAGATATAAGGTGGAAAAATATTAAAAATATACAATCTTGTGCTAATTTACAAATGTGCTGAACCTAGCAACAAATGTTCTTTCTTTCTTTTATGAATTTGCCTTACCTGTACATCGTGTGGTCGAAAGAGAAACTGTCTGTTTAGATTAGATTTCTCTATACTGTCCATGTCAGTGACAAAGATATTTCCGCCCTCACAGCAACCTAGTCCCATCATAGCAAAGTTCTTCAGCATCTCACAACCAATGGCACCGGCACCAACCTTTAAAGATATTTACAAGTACGAGATATCAGCAAATGAAAAGGACTATCCCATTTTGTCACACAGTTGCACCTTTTCATGATGTTACTTTTGTTTAAAGTAGTATGCGCCTCAAAAGTGAAAGACTTAAACTTTTGCTCAAACTTTCCAAAAGGAATATGTCAACCATTCCCTTTCAAAATCAAGAATAAAAATTGGGGCTAAATGTGCAAAGTTTGGTACCAGAGAAATGAATTACCCAAGATTCATAGATATTTGAAATTCAAAATGGCTGCCATCCCTGTGTTAACTCTATGGAGAAAAATAAAACTTTTGATTTTCGAAAAAATGAGACTGTGAAAACTTTTCTTACATCAAGAGCTTTAAAAGGAACCCCACACGTAGTAGATCAGAAAAGAATTGTAAAATTTTGAGAGTCCAAATATCTGTCCCCCAGGCGCATTCTACCTTAAACGATTGGTGTGGTTACAGTCATTGTATATCTATGCGATTCACACAAGGACTCAACAAGTATCTTGAGTGATGCACCACCATGATTTGGCCAAAATGCAATGTTATCAATGGTGATTGTGAACCTTTACACAGTAGATTGGGAAGGGGTCCTATTATGGCATCTCACGTCTTTGTGGCAATTGCATTGAAACGACGGATGTTTGTTACTAAAGAAACTACTGAATTTGTATCATCCACTGCTAAAAACTGCCTGTGTATGATCAAATCCTTGTTGAAGCTCTTTAAGTATTACTAGGCACTTCTTCATCAGCAAACAAGGAAAGCAGGGACCTTCCTTGAAACTCTTCATCACTTCTTTCCCATGGAAACCTATTGACTGGCTTGTTCTGCGTGAGCTAATTAAATGACCAATGAGAAAAGAGTCCAAAACTTACAACAAAATACTTCTGTGATCCAAGTTTCTTCTGGAAGGACTTTCCAAACACAGCAATCTGACCATCATACCTGCTGTTTTGCTGCACAAGATAAACATATCAGAGAAATGACATATTGTGGACTCGTACTGGCCTGGTCCATTTTTCTACTGTAATGAATTACCAGTAACAGTCGATCCAAGTTTTTGCTTTATGTCTGATTACAGGTTAGTCACTTTAATGGAACACGAAAGGTATTTGTGGATGGGACCTTTGTTACACTGCTATTAAATGTATCATAAATTCACTAGACAGACATTGTAATATAGACATGAAGTAAGTCACACTCACTGGTTGACGCTCTTCTTCCGTTATTGATTCTGGATTATCTTCAGGAAGACACTCGAGAGCATCAAAGTACAACCACTGTGAGATGGGGTTGAATTTACCACTGCATGCCTGGATTTAAAGCACAACGACAACATTCACCATAGGTCACAAACACTGATAACAGTGTGTCATTAGAACACATTTCTCATTAAAGGTACTCTATGAAAAAGATGAGTATGGTTTCTATCTGTTAAAATTCATGCAAACATCATTTACACTGGCAATAATTTTCAGAGTGACTCTGTGAGTAAAATGATAGACGTTTGGAATCACAATTACAACCAAACACTATAATAAAAGATGGCCATAAATCTAACAATTTGAAAGTTATCTGACGATTAATTTTAATATGAGAGAAACATAAAACATTTCGTCTCTCTTTCCTTGTTAATACATTTGCTCACTGCTACAATGAATTTAAGATTAGCACTTTGCGTGAGACAGACATGTTGCACGTACAATATAAATGATTGATTGGCTTGGTTATCAGAACACATTTAAAACTGAAATCACTATATCCATGACAGCTAAACTTTTGTCCATAAAAGAACTGGATAGCAGATCAAAACACTGGGACATACACTGGTGCATTTGAAACCGAAAGTAATTAAACGGCTCTTTTATACATTTTGGTGGATGAAACGAGAAGACAACAGACCTTCATGACTTCCTGGGCTGTAACACCACCAAAGACTGCCTGCATCGCACACACATCACCAACAGCATTGAAGGCAAGGCTGGTCATCAGCTTTTCATCAATGGATTCCTGTTTTGCTGCAGCCGGGGCTTTCTCATTGATCTCTTTAGCAATGGCAATGAACTTCTCAGCATCGGCCTACAAGAAGCGATTTCCATTGATTATCAGTATCATCTTATTGCGTTTGTCATTTTTTTGACCATAATTTTCAGTTTTGAACTCATTCCATGTTGTTCAATGTATTTCGGTCAACAGACATAACATTCTTAATGACATGTCACATACCCGTACATTGAATACTACTACAGATTAATGAGTTTCGATAATATTATTGCCATTTACTACTAAACCCTTTATGTGATATTTCAAGTCTGAAACCATGTAGTATATTCACCTCAGAAATTTACGTACATGTTTCAATCGGACACACTACCATCCTGTAGGACTGTGGATAATATAATAATATTTTGTGTTTGACCGCAAAACTATTCACCTAGATGAAAGTCTGGATAGTGCACAGATGATGACATGATGATATGAACTTACGCTAAATATGATAAATTGCCAGAATAGGTCATTTGAAGTTTAAATTGCCAACAAGTTTTTAATAAACAGACATTTCAGAACAAGTTCTGAATGGTTAATGATTATCACTCGTATTAATCAGTGTGACTCTATGTACAATAATTGAAACAGCAAGCCCCCAACATTAAGTTTGGTTTGTGTGCACATGCTCCATTAGTCCATGGTCCTAAAATGTGTGATTGACCCAGGCTGAGGTTGCTTCTGTAACTTAACATGGCAACATACTGTGGTGTTGTGACAGACAGTATTATATATCAAGCTAGAAGGGTCACAAGATATGGGATACATTTCAAGTAGTTGTAAATCTCCTAGTGACAACCATGATTATTATTTTTTTTACCTTGTTGCCAGGTTTTGGTGGAGAGCCGTTCTTCTTGATGTATTCATGCAGGGCTTGAAATCCAATGTGTAACTGTCCGGGTCTGTCAAACTTGGCGAAGTCCGTGATCAGAAAATCCGGCTCAGCCAACGATGCGCGCAAGGATTTCTATCAAAACAACAATCAGTTTATGCATCAATAATGACCTGTTGTTCAATGATTATATGCTGTGTTCGCGCTGCCCATTCGCCACGTTCGCAAATGCGAATCGAAATCAGTAGTGGCGAAGAAAAATCGATCCTAATTCGCCACTGTGGCGAAAGTGATTTTTGTTGAAAAAATTCCGCAAAATAAACAAAAACGTGGGGTTTTTTAGTCTTTTGTTGATCTGCGCTTCTCTTTCGGCGATTCGCGAAAAAACTATATCTACTTCCGTATTGTTCTCTCCGACGTACGCAATTGCAATCGAGCCAAGTCTCGCGAGAGATTTGACGTCATTTGCATAGCATGCATAGTGTACAGCATGCACATAAACGACTATCGCGAGAGCTGAAAATGCAGGCAGACGCAATCGAGCCCTAGTCATGCTAGTCTCGCGATAAATTTGACGTCATTTTGTCTAGTGTACAGCAAGCAAAGCGAACACTCGCGAGAATTGAAACTTTTGCTTCAGCAGACATACGCATTTTAATCGTGGTCACAACGTTCGGTGTTGAAATTTATGTGCATCGTGGTCTAGACGTTCCGTGTTGCAGATTTTTATCGAGGTCTTATTTTAATGGTGGTCGATTTGCATTGCGGTCCTCATGGTCTCGTATTGATGTTCATTAAAATCGCCATCCCAACGACGCCGCATTCCGTGTTGTTGTCGATTTGCATCGCGGTCTCGACGTTCCGTGTTGTTGTGCATTAGAGAGGTTATAATCTAATTACGTGTACGTCTGAAGGCACACAGTGGCGTACGCGTATCCATGCTCAGTTATGATTTTTTTGGTTGATTTTGCAGTATTTTTTCAGAAACATACGAAATTCGTCTAAGTTTTAAGAAACGATTAATTTCTCTACGCGAGGACTATTCAAGTTCGTTGTATCCTCGCATTAAATTTACCGATTTTCTGTAATACAGTTATTTATGTGGTTTAGGGAAATCTTTGTGACAGCTTCAGGTAAACATAGGGCCAAAGTCCCTGAAGCTACTATAGACATGGATACAAAATTAAGTATTTCCTGACTGTATGAAATTATCTCACTTAGGTCATCCTAGGGACTTGTAAACCAAATATTAAAGCTGTCTGACCAGCGGTTTTGAAAGAACAAGCAACTCAACAGTTGACAGAGCTCTGCTGTGTTATGTAGGGAATAACCTTTTGTGACACATGGATTGTTGAAGAAGGTGGATATCTTTGATTAACATTGTATTAGTGAGTTCTGTTGAATAAGTTGAGACTGTACATACTCAGAAAAAGCACACTGAAGAGACAATTGTTTGAAACTTAAGAAGTTCAAGGTCACCAAAAGCATTATAAGGCATCATGTAACTTTCATTGCACTGTTTACACAGATTGCATAATTGCTATAAATAGCACATGAGGAATCTTACAGCCAAGCTTTACCATAAAAACCCTATCACTTTGACCACTCTTTTAATTGACCACTCTATTTTTGTCCTCAAAAAGTAATTTTATTTTATCCTTACCAAGTCAACCATAAATGGAAATTAGAACTTTCTCTATCTCTATCTCTATTGACTATTTTGAGCAATTTCTTTTAGATAACATACAGGGCACAATAAATGACCGTTCAGAATATGTCAAAGTTGGGATTCAGGAAAGTTGCCTTTATATGTTTTAATCCTCCATGATGGTAAGCATTTCACTATGAACTGTCAAAAAAAGTTGAACTTTCTGATAATTCTACACTAAAATTATTTTGGCTTTGATGATTTCCTAATTAAAATTCAATTATTTAAAATCATATTAATTATTTTTTTCTGGGTGAATTGATAGGGTTTATACAGTACAACAACTACATACAATGTAAGTCAGATTTTGACCAAAAATGACCAAAAAATTCCTTAAAAATACACATTTGCATATTTCATCACAATTTGAACAAATCTAAGTTGAGTTGTCCCTAAGGACCTGTATACCAAATAACAAAGCTGTCTGACCAGCGGTTATGAAGAAGAAGATTTTTTACCAAAAACACCTTTTTTGGGATTACTTTGCCTATTTTCAACAATATCAAAAAATTAAAAAAAATAGTTTCTCAAAATCATATTTTTCAGCTACACAACAAATATCAAATCAGTAAGTACTGCGGTTCTCAAGATATTTGAGTGGACGGACGCCTCACAAACGGACATACATACATACATACATACATACATACATACATACATACAGACTGACGACGGACGCCGGACGAATACCCATCCCAATAGCTTCTATAGACTATAGTCTATAGTAGCTAAAAAGCTCAATTAGACGACAACATTTCATTTATGTCAGGAAATCATAGCACGTACGTCTTGTACAGGTGAACTCTACTGAATTTTCTGATATCAATGATGTCTGCTAATTTACAATGATACTCATACTTGACGAGATTTCCTGTCTAAATTCCCGCAAATCACAAAGAAAATCTAAAAATTACAACACGAAATTAAGACTACGTGTAAAAGTGTCGTTTGATGACGTTCCGAACGTCTGTGCCACATGTACGCGATGTCTTGTATGACGTGACAAAGACACTACGTGTACTGATGGAATGTAATTAGGTGTAACCAAACTTCTATTTTAATCGCAGTCCGAACGTTCAGTGTTGCTGTCATGCCGTTGATTTGCATCGCGGTCCCAACCTTCCGTGTTGCAGTTCATTTTAATCGTGGTCTCAACATTGCGTGTCGACTTGCATCGCGGTCCAGAATCAAGCAATTTCCAGTGTTAAAATGAAGACAATTGGATACAAGGTTGATGTGTTGATAGTTTATTCTTGTGCATGCAACCGACATTGGAGATTTTAGCATTAGGCCTATAGAAAGCTTTGTTTTCGTAAAAATGTGTGGCTAATAAAATTTGTCTGTGGCTAATAAAAATTTGAACTATTCGCCACAGTGGCTAACAGCTTTCCAAACCCAGCGCTAACACAGTATATGTAACTGCAACATGGTCGCTATTTTCTGCTTAAGATAATTCTGATCTCTACTCATCTGCAACTACTGTGTGTTTATAACAGATTCTTGTAAAATAAATGTTTGACATTCAAAAAGTTGATTATCTATAGTTCAAATGTTATGCATGGTGAGCAGCTTTAAAAACACTACATTGTCAAATCTTACTCCCCATTCTACACTGTGACACTGTCATCTGACAGCAAAGGTTTTCTAACCATGGGCAACAATTTTGAGCCACTGAACTTCTTGTACCCTTATCTACTCATAAAATGGTAACAATTTCAAAACAAGAGAAATATCAACTTACAAATGAGATTGTCTGCGGCATCTTGACCTGTGTGACAATTCCACCTCTGACGTAATCAGATAAGTTGCTTGTGTCACCGATGCTGAATGTGTATGGTCCAAGAACTTTGATTTTACGTGGTTCACTTTCATTCAGTTCGGTCATCCCCTGAATATACAAGGCAACACGAATTGTTATGTTCATCATTTGACACTGCCATCACGACAAGAGACTGCATTTCCACTGAATTTCCTCAAAATTCACAATTTACTGTAAATTTGGAGACATAGCAGATCAAGCAATACATGCAGTACACTAATATTGTTAGTGGCATTTAAATTTCTGAGGAACTTGGATCTAAACACTGTTTTGATCAACTGAGTTGTACTTTATTCTAATTTATTGATAAAATCTTCTTGGATGCACACATCTATGGAATTTGATGCTGACAAGTCACTGACAATGGGTTAAATGACTGACAATGCTGTGCAAGTTAACTGTGTTGGTTCAAGTCCAAATAAAACTTGACAAGTTCAGCTATGCTACACAAGAAGTCCACTGACAAACCACCATATACGGAATGTCAGTCAAACACATACAATCAGCAAGTCTTTAGTCTCTTGAGCACAAAAGCAAAGGCCTTCATCTACTGTTGTTTATTACTGTTACTAACCTGAATTTCAGAGAAGGTCACATAGTCACCACTCTCATAACTATGACGAGCTTCATCAAGACATGTCACAACGCCTTCAGCATCCTGTGTGAGACAAGAAAGAATGAAGATGTTTGAAGACTGGATATATAGTCACTAATACAACATTCCACTACACCCATGAAAATATTCTAACTTCTGCTTGATATTCATGGCATGCATTTCATTACATCACTCAGCCCAAATAAAAACAAACAAGATTTTGACATAGTTTTGAAATAAGTGTATTCACCACATGTCCTTAAAAGTTCACTTTTCACAATACAAGATGTTCATTTGTGGCGCACATTGTATTCATAGTTCAATTTTTTGGAATGAACGAAGCTGCCTGCATTTTTACACTTGTCAAGCTAACTTTCCATCAGATGCAAACTGGATCAAATGCTTACGAATACATTCATCAATATCAACACCATTATGTTTGTATTACACATTATAAAAAAAGTGCAAATACTTTTTCCACGAAACTCCTAAAACATACGCTTTTGTAATATCTTCAGAATAGGTACATTATAGAGAAAGTTCATCAAATTGATGCTTACTGAGTACACACAGAAATTGTTGCAACTTTTCACAGAAATTTGAACTATTTCAACTGTGACACACAAATGATGTAGAGAGGCTCATACCTTAGTTACAGAAGCAATCATATTGCTTATGGGCTGTTCTCCAGTTGTGTCAGTCACAACAAACTGCTCTCCAAAATCACAGAATATCTGTCCAAAGAGACCCCTGGTGTCTGCCACTATCAGCTTGATTCCTTTAGAGTGGCAATAATCACCAATCTTCAACTGGGACTCCAAAGAGGAGTTAGTCAACACAACCACCTGTAAGTATAAATGCAGAAACACAACTTTCACACATCAAGATTTATAATTAGGGATAACCCTAATCTCACTGAGTCAGAGGAAATTGCATTGATTTTCAGGGGCTAATATCCTGTGAAATTCAGTAATATCACAGATGCAATAGCTAGCCAACTGAAGTAAATTTGAGCTGGTTCAAATTGCTGAGCTAAGCACTTTATGTTCTTGTATGAGGGACACACTGAGACAATGAAAATGAGATTTGGTTTGCAACGGCTTTTTACTAACTATGCAGGATGGCAGCTTAAAGGCAAGGAAGGAGTTATTATCATAGGAAATACTTCAATTGAAAATCTTAATCCCTAAATGTTGTCATTGATATTTACATTGAACTTGGAATTTCTTCAAGTTTGCATCATTCACGTAACATTGGAAAGTCTGGGGATATTGTACTAGGGACATACTGTGACTTCTGCATGTCACTGATTGGGAGATTGCAGAATGGCAGTACTCATGGATGTGGAATTGATGAGTATCTGGTACAATATATATAACGCTTGGGGTAGAACTGATTACAACATCATAGAATAGGCAGAAAATCTTTCAAATGTTATCTACCATATGTGACCTCACAAGAGAGGGAGATTTTGTGAATGAATATGTTTGTTCGACGAGTAAAATGTTGCTTGCAGACTTTCAAAAGAGCATTTAGAGTGATTCATTTTAGTATTTTGTTGCTTCTGAGGATAACCTTGCAGAAGGTTCATGGCAACTTCAACTGGCATCAGCAGAGTGGTAAGAACAATGGTGACATCAGGATGATTTACAGTTCAGTAAGGAAGGATGATGGGCTGAACCACACCATCTTGATTATCCATGCGTTTACAACTATACCTGAGAGCATGAAAAGTTTTGAAAATGTCAAAGGCACAGCTGCTCACCTGGAATTTACTGATTAACTCTTCTGTGAGAGGTCCAGAATGTGCAGTAACAGGAACATAGGAGTTAAGCTCTGCCAGACGTGCCTCTGTCACCTCGCTGCGATTCTTTCCGATGTCTTCCTTCTGGAGGAAAAACTGGGAAGATAGGTCTGCCAGTGCCACCGTTCCCTCATCGTGAATAGTGACGGATTTCACACCTCCAAGGACCACATTTTTGGCAATTTCAATGCCAAGACCTTTCATTCCAGACACAAGTACATTGGATGCACCCATACGACGCATGGCGTCATGACCAAGGACATACCTAGACCCAGAATAAAGTATCAGTGTTATAATTCAATGTATTGTCTTTGCTCAAACTTTCATATTCATCAAGAGGAGACAATCGCTGGTAACCCTGAACTATTACTTCTGTTTCAACGTGAAAAATTACTCTGCACTTTTTATCATGCATGCCAATTATTATACTCAGGGGCTGTAGATTCTAAAATCAGACACATGCAAATAAAAAAATCCTTCATTCTGGTGCTGATAACCATCCACCTTGCCATATCATTGCTTCCCAAACCTAAATGAAGAGACATGTGGGTCAGTTTCTATGATCCAAAATGCCCTTAGGGCTGTGGATAATTAAACATGCGAACGGTAAATGAAACTAAGAGCTTTGATCATAACCTCCCCTCCAACGAAGTTTGAAAGTGTGAAAATCCAACCAAGCCTCACACTGTATCAGCATACCTACAATCGGTAATTATGTCACTATGAAATCACGTATATGCTACCATATCCCCATACCCCCGCTAAAATCAATTTTTGTTCAGCGCCAACTAGACAATGACGCGACCAACAGAATGAGATGAATTGAAAGAGTGTATCCCAAATGATTGTTATGTTACTAGTATGCTGAACCACATGTATGTCAAAGGAATGTGGGTATATAGTGCCGGTGCTGCACTGGCTTGGTACATGGCCTCTTAACATATTTTGCGATACATAAAAGTGTGGAGCGGGATGTTGTGATATTAAAACATGTAGTGCAATTTTTGTGCAAAATACAGCAAAACCCCCTCCCCCTTAAACACAGAAAAATTGCATTTACCATGCGCATGTTTTAATCATCTACGGCCCCTTAGTCCTCTTGTCTACTTTCACAAGTTTTGGAAGGCTGTGTTCATAGAAGTTGGCAGAAATGAGGGGGAGTCTTTTCGTAGAAATACCCAGGAAGTATTATATCACCAGCAAGATGTATGCTCAAAATTAGGGTTCAACAGTCTATCTGATTTTCTTGCAAATTTTCATACCACTTCACCAGAAATGCCATCTATTATTATTATCATCAATTGTTTAATTATTAAATCAGTAACTGCAGAAATATATACATCTTGTGATGGAAGATTTCACATAATAATAGCGAATACCCATCTCCCACAATTTGCATTTTAGTAATTATATCTCGTGTGATTTGAAAAAAAATGCACCTACGACTTCTGTTCGTGGCAAATTTAAACATAATGACTGGAAATTCCCTACTACTACAAGTGTTTAAATTTCTGATGAATGAATAGTGTTGCTTGCAGATACAAAGTTGTCATATCGGACACTTCTGCTTGAAATGCACACAGTTCATCAGCATTGCATAGTGGCTGTTGCTGCAGCTTGTAGTCTGAACTGTTAATATCTTTTAGTACTCATAGTAACACTAGCAGTTGCAAACGAAGACGTGTTTTTGTCATTCTTGCATGTGTAATTTCCAGACATGCAATCTAGAAATGTGGATAAACAATGTAACAAAAATAATGTAATTTACACACAGCCCTAATAAAATGTGCACCTCACTTTAAACAGTATAGTATACATAAAGAGCACAGTGAATAATATTCCATGTACTTACAGCTGCCTGGAATATAGGCCCTCATCGATCTCATCTGTTCCGTTGGCCGACATATTCACCTACAGGAGTGCATGGAGGTATAAAAAGAGACCATGAGTCAGTGTCTGTTTTTGGGGATGACTGGCATGGCTTTGTAAAGGCTATCCACCAGCATCTTGTACCGGTCTTTGTTTTCCTTTGTTACAAAGTGAGACCCTACAGAGTGCAAACAATGGCCATTGGCATGTAACGGACTTTGTGTGAACTGTCCTAATTACAACAAACATTGTCAGTCTTACGTGTTAATTAATGTTGAGGTCTAAACGTTTGAAACCGTGCAGTGTAGGTTCGTGCTACTCATGCCTATTTTCGGCGTTCGACACAACTGCAGTCGACACACGACTGCAAACAAAGAAATCTGTCCTTTGATCACAGCCACAGCAGCATATTACAAAGAAGGATGAAAACATGGTAAAGTTGACTACTTTCGCTCGGTTTACATTAGAAAAGCACCGTTAAAAAAGAAAATGTCTCTCGGCCGCAAAAGGCCAATGGAGTAAACCAGCAGACCAATACTGTTTTTGGACACGAACAATTAGCTGTTGCGCAAAAGTTCTCGTTTTGTGTGGCACGCATGTACCTTGTATAAACTTCGGCCTTCTTGCTCATAAACATTGAAAATAAAAAAGAACGCGTTAGAAACTACACATTTACTCACGTTCGGGGAAGGTGTGACAGAATTCTGCGATGTACACTTAGCACCCGTATTGCCGTTTTCTTGAGTTTTCAATTTCTTCTTCGGAGGGGATGAACACTGGTCACTTTGATCTTCGGGAACACTTGACATCTAAAAAGTTTGACCACGAAAACGGTGACAACTGTTATTTTAACGGAATTGTTTTCACACTACACCCTACTTCTAAATTCCCTTATATCCGAAAGAACCGTCCCGGTTCTCATCTACAGAAAATTAACGCGAAATGGCGAGAAAATTGCGAGACAAGTATTTATCCACCAGTAATTCATTCGCGAGCAAGATGGCGGCTCTGAGCTCTGTACAATGACGACACGTGGGAAGATGGCTAAGGAGAATTCACAGCACGAATCCCTCCATTTGCTTCCCACATTACCTAGAATGTTAGTAGGCTTCGAAACTGTTCGAAATAGTTTACGTCTTCGACGAGTAAGAGGTGAAATTAATGGAAAATTTACATCTGTTTTGACCCAGTGATGCGGTGCGCCGTGTCTGCCGACTGTACTCAAATTACTTTCTCCCACGTGACCAAACTCCCCTGAACCGGCACTGTGTGTGTTACACTATGCGCGTTGCATTACTATACCATGAGCATATGCGCTGACATAAAAAACTCTCAACACTCACCTAAATGTTTAAAAACACCCGTGCTGTCTTCTATCCCTCGACTTTTATAATATAATCATCTACCAGCCGTTTTCTTGGAGGTGAAATGAGAAATTATGATAAAATCTTCCAGGCGTCCTAGTGTTTTATTCCCAACAAACCCGGAAGTATATTTAAAAACCCTTTATCCTAAGGTAAAAATGTAAACAGGCCGACTGACGAGGCTGCAATCGGTGGCGGACACTGCAGGAATTTCAAGAATACATTCGATTGCGGTTTGCTTCACGCTCCAGATACATAGGCTACTATTGAAAATTTTAAAAACGTGTCCGTCAAAGTCATAAAATGCCGATAATTTTTACCAGTACGTCATTTAAATATATAGCACATTTTCTTTCGTTATCCTAGAGAGTCTATTAGATCATATCCGAAACGAGAACTAGCTGACTCATGAAGATCTCCGTGACTGTCACGGCACACACCTGTTCAGTGGCCGCCGGCGTAGCACATCGGACAATTGTTAATGAAACAATCGAAAAAAAAGGACGGTTATCACAAAAATATCAATATTAAAGTCAAATTAACGTGACAAGTTCGTGATAATAGTAAATTATATCTAAAATATAATATTAATCGATATCACGATCCCGGGATCGATCGCGGTGTGTAGAAATAGAAAATATGTTTTATTTGGATAAGGTGTGAAAAGAGCGAAACCGTATGTCCACTGTGTCTTGTTGGCATGATAATCCTACAGCTCACACTGGCAGCCTCACTTCCACTTTCGCTTTCTATTCTCTGCGCCTATTAGTATTATTCCGATAAGCTACACCCTTAACGTTTGACCACAGACAGTGTCATTTTCTTTGGATTGAGGACTCACACTTTGTTTTGTGTTGCCAATTTACCGCTTGGCGCACCCTGGGTTAGGTTCACGGAGAACAGCCCTTTTGTCTACAAGCACGTCCGAGTGTGGGTATTCCTATCCCTGTGCTGGGCAAAGTTACTGTTAGGAAGCCAATATTATTTACCGGAGGGGGAGGGGGCACTCAACAGACTGAAAGCTGAGGCCTGAGGGGGTTGCTCAAAATGTGAAGAGGAAGAAGGAGGGTTAGGCCTACTCATTTTTTTTGGAAATGTACTGAAGCATTTATTGCAGTTATAAAACGATACAAATATAATGGAAAAGAATGAAACACTTAGATTAAAAATGGTACAATTTATAAAACCTGGTTCAGTTGATATATATGTATACCACATACATTGACTTTTATTACTAAGTGAATATTTTTATTTTTTAGTATTTCCTGATAAAAATAGTATACGTGCCTGATCGAGCATGAGAAACATCTAGTCTCTATTTTGTAGGGTACTGACTGTTGGGGAGAATGTCTAAAGAAAGTTAATTCTACGAAGTATATAAAGCGGTAGACTGCCTCGATAACAAACCCATCTATTATTGCATAAATAAGTTGTCATACTATAGGCCAAAATACCTGAGCGATAGAGATTCCTTGTATCTTTGAACAAAATGTAGATTTAATCTCTACATTAATTTTTTTGTTTTCTTTGTCCTGTTTATTTTCTCTGGCCTCGTTAACTCAGCTGTCTACGACCAAAACAGCTAGATTTGCCCCACACCTGTGAGTTCTTGTCCTATGAACTTGAAGCAATCAAGTTCAGCAAAATATGTTCCGGAACGACAGTTTAACTCGTACCTTTTCCAACTTGCCCGATTCCTACTCGCCTGTTGTTTGAGTTGTGCTTGTCGTAACAACGTGTCTGCTGTTATAAATTCCACGTATCTTGTGTTGTTAAGTTTTTTACGCCAGTCAAAATTGGCTATTGACACGCGGGAAGATTTTCGCCAAAATTCACCACGTTCTAGCGAAAAAACTGTCCTCCATCCACCTAAAGAAAGAACACATTGTTCTGCCATGTAAAAATGACAAATTAAGTTCCAATACGTCACAAATTCAACATGCAATAGCATTGCATTAGGCACGATACTGTGCATGTTCTGCACGTGTATTTTTTAGAAGTTATGAATACGATCGCTAAATGTCGTATATTAAACTTTTTTCATTATACAAGCCTTACCTGTGTCGGATGTCACCTATTACTTTACCCTCGCTATTTCTGTATAATATCCGAAGAAAACAGCCCATATCTTTTAGTTATTTCTTTCGCTGATGCCATTTATTAATTTGTTCTACCGATCACCAATGGAGGTGGGGGTTGAGGTGCCTTATCTCCCCGACCAAATAACTTGTTAGCAGCTCATAAGTAAAATGCAGAGCTGTTAACGAGTTATTTGGTAAGGGAGATAAGCCCCCTCGTTGGGAGGGTAATTAAGAGATATAAACTGTTTTCTTTGAAATGCTATACTGAGATAGCAAGGATAAATCAATCAATCAATCAATCTTTTATTACTCAACACACACTGACAGAGAGTGTGGTATGTGTGGTAGTGTGGTATGGCGTGGTAGTGTGGTATGGTGTAGTGTGGTATGGTAATAGGTACTCACTCAACACAGGTAAGACTTGTAAATTGAAAATAGTTTAATACATGATATTTATTGATCATTATTGATCATATTCATAAATTCTAGATAAACAATGCCTGCAAGACCCCGTGGTCTGACAGACCACATGGAGACTGTGGTCGGACGTTATTTGGAGTCGATGATTTGTCAGGACGAGGTACTCATAAATATTACGAATTGGTATCAGGCGTGTTGGTATCGGGCGAGTTGGTTTCAGGCGAGTTGGTATTGGTCAAGTTGGTTATGGGCGGATTGGAAAAGGTGCGAGTTAACTGGTACCCTCCGCCTTGCTTTTATTACGTTTAAAGTGAACGCGTTGTGTTAGTGTGAGCCCCAAATCCATTAGAGGCTAAGGGAGCCGTCATTATTTACGACATGGGGGTCGGAGGAATAACATTAGGATTTCCAAAATTTCGAGCCAACAATTATGAATATGAGTAACTCCCCCCCTTCTGTGACAGACATTTTTCCACTAGGAAAAGTTAAATATCAATACAGGTATTTGTATGATTTACGGATACCCCAACTTGGAAAAGTTAAATATCAATACAGGTATTTGTATGATTTACGGATACCCCAACTTGGAAAAGTTAATCGATATAGGTATCCGTATGATTTATGGATACAGCAAAGGTAAAGACCTTTCTTGTCCTTGTTTACCTCTTGTCCTTGTTTACCCTGCTAGATTATCAGCAGTTGCCTCATAAAGTTCAAAAAAGGTGAAATCACCAACATGAAATTCAAAGTCACAGCAAAGACAGATATAAAAGCTCACCCAATAACCAGTATCCAACCATATAGTATTGTTTAATTTAGATGGGTATGGTTCAATGTCAAAACGGTTATTAACGTTCTGTGATAATATTAAATGTGTAAAATGGTGAATCCACAACAATTCAGTTATGTCCTAGATCCTGTACACTATTAATGGTATCTGCTGAGAGCATTACTCCATGACCCAGCTCTCCTTCCACCTCTTGTCACAACTGATGGATACAATTGTATGACATCATCATCACCACTGCGTGTCCTCATCTTCACTGTCACAGTGTCATTGATGACATGAACAACATGCTCATCATCACTATCTTATGTTTCATAATCAGTCAATCTGGAAGCGGCTCCTACTTGCACTTTTTTGCCTGGTTATATTAGAATTTGTTTCAATTACTCATGGGAAAAAAGAGCTGACATATAATTTACATTTATCCACCATTTTCGTCAAATATAAAGACTTGCAAGATTAAAGTGAGGAAAAAGTTCATCCGATTCGGTTTGAAGCTTTACAAGTCAAAATAGCAAAACTTTAACGAGAATATAAATGCATTACAGGTACCTGCTAACCTGTTGATCATTATCACATCTGGTCTTTCATGAAGTCACGCTTGCTTTTATTATAAACTTACCTGGACACGCCCTATAATGCTTTGTCAAATATAATTCATACACGTTCGGTGATTTTTTTCAAGTATTATCGCTGAGCAGAAAGAAAGCTCAATCTTGATGACATGCTAAGAATTGTTTTAATAATAATATTCATATTTATGGAAGACCGGTCACGACATGCGACATGCGAGTTTTTTTTGAACTGCGACCTGGGAGTTCTTAAACTGCGACATGCGAGTTCTTAAACTGCAACATGCGAGTTGCAACACTAATATGGCGTTTGCATACATGTCATTTCGTTCTCCTCCTAACGATGGATTACAGAGGTAGAGACGAGCTTATTTCTGCATACTTCTACAATGAATACACCGTGGGAGAAATAGCGGCCACGTTAGGACTCAGACATGTATGGAAGACCGGTCACGACCTGCGACATACGACCTGCGTCTTTAAACTGTGATCTACGACCTAACCCTAACCCTAACCCTAACCCCTAACGCTAACTAACCCTAAGTTATGCCGTTCCAATTTTTCCCTCCTTTGACCTAACCTCCAGGTTGAAAGCGAAGTAAGGCTTTTTACGAGAGAAAACCTTAAACCTAAACCTACCCTAACCCCTACCCTAACCCCTAACCCTCACCCTAGCCGCAGATCGCAGTTTTAAAGACTCGCATGTCGCATGTCGTGACCGGTCTTCCATACATATTTGATATGATAATAATGATACTATTTACGCGTAGTGGACCTTAGCATATGCCTACACAGATATGGCGCGCGTCAGACGCCCGAGGGCGCTGTCAAGTCGATCTTATTTTCAGTAGTCCAGCTATATGTGCCAAACAGGCGTTTGTGGACCGGTAGGTTGTAAAAGTGTAAGTTTATGCTGTGAGTTTATGCTAGGTTCCGACGTACTGATACGTACCCTTCCCACTGAACGTCGGATCGTAGCATAAACTCATAGCATAAACTACAATTTTACAAACTACCCGGTCCACATAACGTCTATGACATGCCAGACCTTGGTGGTCTCTCCATGGTTAAATGAGCCTTATATAAACTGCAAACTTTCAAGCCTTATTCTAATGGATTAGATTTTGATGTTCACAGAAGGGTGATAGAGTACGCCGCAGGTTGCATGATCAATAATTACCAAGCTGCTACGTTTATTCAGACTATGTGACTGTGATTCAAACACCAAAATCAAACACAAGTGATGTTGCTTTCAATAGTTCAAGATGCAGTAAAAGCAATTATGTTTCCAATAATGTTTGGACCATGTAGTTAAACAAGAACATTATAACTGACCAAGAGGTTATAACGATTGTAAGATGGGACTATTTGCAGCAGTTCGACCATTTGGAGAAATAAAAAAGTGAAGTCCACAAAGGTGGAAGGACAGGCCACTCTTGGAGTATCCATGAAGAAAGCCTGACCATTTTACATGTGTCTGTTGAGTTGTATGTTAAAACAAATGACAGATGGATGGCCCACTGCAAGTGGAAAAGTAGAAAGTTTTACTGTTCAATGTTGAGAGTGTGAACTTATACCAGGAAATGGGGCTGTTGCACAGATAATTCTTGCGAGCTTATGCTGCTGTGTTGAAGTGACACCAAACTGGGAAAACTGCAATATACAATGATGACCTATGGTAAGCATACTGCATGTAATGGCTGGCCACACTTCGGGTCTCTCCTTGTAATTTTTTACTGTATCATGAAAACAGAAACTGCATTCATGCGAATCAGTGTGCATTGGTACCGGGGTTATTTCAATGAGCCGTGCAAACAGAGTTCCTGAGAATCTTTCAGTACATACCTAAAGCTTTGTGTACTGGACATACTCACTATATCAATTGCATAGAGCAATCTTCTCAACATCTTGCATTAACAGATGACTAACACACTCATTACCACTTTTAAACTAGTCTTTTGATTTCTAAAAAGACTTAAAAATCTAGGAAGTAGATTTCCTGTACAATGATATCTGATAATTAAACATGGGCCATTACTGGGACAAATTTTTCGGAGTCGATCACTTAATGGATTAAATTCCTATCAAGCTCACCCTGCAATTTTTAAACCGTTTCAGCACCTTGTTGGTGTTCATCAGGTATATGCCTATTTGATGCAGCAATTGCTTTAGTTTGATTGTTAAAAGGCAAAAAAGGTCAGATAAAGTATTTTTAAGCATTCTCAGGGGTGGTAACTGAGATTTTGATTTCTAATGGGTGGCACAGGGGCATCATTTCTGGCTACCTCCTACCACCTCAACATTCCGTTAAGTTGGTCGTTGACAATTTTTGGTGTACAGCTCAAACATGTTGGTTAAAACGATAAGCAGGTTGCCTGTTTTTATTTAAAAAGAAGGAAGACATAATCTCCTATCATGAGAATCACAATCACTGGATACTTTCTGTTTTGATGTTGAAATCAGCCACTATTGATTGAGTGTTAAAATTCAGTTTAATTCATAAAACCATGGAAAGCTTCTTACAGACCACTTTTTGTATCTTGGCATCACAAAATCAAAACTCATGTTGGAATGAAAACAAAAAAAACCTGCCTAAAATACAGTAAAAAAAGTGAATTATTTTCCAGACAGGGGGTGACACTCCTGGCTCCTTGATGCAACTTGAGAGTTGTTGCTTTGAATTGGGAATTGCATCCCTAGTTTTGTGACCTCACCACATGTAAATGGGAGGTGGTCATATAACTTTGCTTTACTTTTGCTTTGAACTGTATTGCCACAGGGACCTGGAAGTGTGACCCCCTAACTTGATGTATTAATTTATATTATGCCAGTATGGCTTATAATAATCACTTGGAAAGGTATGACTTGTTCAACTCTAAGAAAAAAAGTCTACATAATAAATTTAAACAGACTATATTTCATGAGAATGAACTGAAGGGAAAAAACAAAATCCTATCCCTTGTGGTGACTCGTGTGCTATATTACAAGCAAATGTTTCATTTATTTTCCAAGAATTCTTAACTTAATCAAAAAAAAAAAAGAGGGAAAAAATTCACACTCTCAGTGTTTGAATTATTCACAACTTGATTAAAAAGATCAAAAAGGGAGAGAGAAAACAGTGGTGGAAGGAGTCAGGTCTCTTCAGTGAGGATCAAGGAGAACACACGGTGCTAGTGAAAACAGAAGGGTTGTAAAAACTAATACCTAAAGGTGTTTTGACATACTCTCAGGGTCAATGTTTTCCATCTTACACTTGATTGAAAGCACACATATGAAAAAATTGTAGAAGTGAGATCTAGACTACGGATTGGAGATACACTGAAAATTTTACAAGAAGTATATACATGTTAGTCTTTGTGACTGGCGGGAGACATGAAGCCTCAAAACAGCAGCTAACTGCGCTGCCTTTGCTCTTCAGTTAGAATCAACTTTTTTCTTCTTCTGTTTGTATTTTTCCAAGCGGGAGGAGGAATGCTACGATTTTTTAACCAAACTTTCAACAGACCGAAAAGCTAACTCATTTACGTAAGTAACCTAAAAATCGAATTGAGAAATTGAGATATCATGTGTACCCTTAAAAATAAAAAAGTTGGCAAAAAGAAAATTGTTTGCGACCAATTCAATTTCAAAAGACAAACTGGAGCAAAGAGGTACAGTTCTTTAGATGAGCCTGGTGTCTTTACAGTTAATACTTTTGAAAAACTGAACAAGTAAAAGGTATTGCTCATTGTACAAAAAAAAATTATGATGCAAAATATCATGAACTATTTGAGAACTACTCTACTGACGGCCAGGTGCTCTTAATATTGTTTGAAAACACAATTATCATCTAGATTACCACAAGACATAAAATACAAGTTACATCTCACTTCAATTATTAGTAAAAGGCTTGTGGAAAAATCATCTACTCAAATCAACTCGTCATCAAAACTCCAGACATTTTATTTAGTTAGTTAATTTTTTTTTGTGACAATGATGTTTAACACACCTAGAGAATCAGATTTCCAAGAATCATTTAAATTGTCCAACAACAAGTAAATTTCTACGACCACACACACTCCCTAGCCACAAAGGCCAGCAAAGTTCAAAGGGTCAGTGACATTCTATCCTTCAAGCAGTGACTCATAACAACCGGCTATGCTTCAAAAAATAAAATACACTACTGAAATACGAAAAATTTACAAAGGTATGCTAGACACATAACTTGGAAAAAAGAGCGTATTTTCAAAGCTAACGAAGTTGTGATCACAAAAGGATCACAAAAGATGATACTTTGAACAATATCAGACTGTTGAAAAAACAGCAATTACAATTTATCAAATCAACAATGTATATGAAAGACTTCCAGCATATCTTTACCCAAATAACTGGCTTGTTCATGCTGATGGCCACATACTGGGAGTGTACACTGACAAACCAAAGTTACAAGAAAAAACCCCAGTTGAGGTTTCATTTAGTTTGTAATGGACGCATCCAGAATGCAGCAATCAGTACGAACAGAAATAAAAGTTTTGAAAGACATTTCAATGAAAGAAACAATTACCAAGTGAAATTAACATCATTGTGATATGTAAAAAAAGAAAAGCAAAAATGAAAATAACCATTTTATGCACTCCTGAGAAACATAGCCAATATAAATAACAAATAAGTTTCTTTTGTGCAATTAAGTTGAAGGTGTCTGTAGATTGCTACTTATACTGACAGTACACTGGCAAATTAGCAACTTTCACTGCGTAATATTTTGGCCACCCTTGCAAGTATGATATGATTTCGGAGAAACCCTGTTTGTATCTTGTTGAACTTTAGCTATAGCGAAAGTATTCTCCGAAATTCTTACAGTACTTGTAGTACTGCTGTTAAATTTGACACAAGGACAGTGTGGTTTGAAGTTTCATCCGCACTGCCTAGTATATAGTTTTGCAATGTTGCTAAGATCACTTGGTTTGCTCTGTTATTGATATGCTTCCACTGTACTGGATCATTTGGCAAAACCAACTGAGAATCAGAGTACCTTTAAGAAATGACCAGTACATTCTTCAATTCTTTGTTAAGTTGTCCACATAATCTGCATTTACGACATACTGACAGTATATTTAGCAAATTTGACACAGCAGTGAGCATAACTCTCCTGCAATGTACCTAAACTGACAGTATATACATTGTCAAGTAAGAACATTCTGTGCACTGACGATTATACAAAGCAGCAAATACAAAAGAATTGCACATCGTGTAGGAACAAACAGGATTCAGAAAAAAAGTGGAGACTGTAAAAATTCTATTTACTTCAAAAACATAAAGTTCACAACTTATTGCTGTGTGATCTTCTGAGAATGAGAGCCAAATGTATGGTTAAGTTCTGGAGTACATTTACAAAGATTCAGTCAGAATGGAAGTTTACGGGGAGGAAAATGTCACTTTTCAAGGAACAACGTCATCTCGAGGGTAAAGTTGGCATACATTTTCTTTCATAAGGCTACACAATGACAAAATTACACAGATAGTCTTAATCAGATGTAAATTAGATGCAAATCATTTGCATATATTTGTGTCCAGATAGCAAGTTCACGAGACTGATTTCACACATACAGGATGTGCCCAGTATGTGTGTGCGTACATGTGTGTGTATGTATGTGTGTGTGCCCACATGTCAGGGTTTTTTTTCCATTCTGACTGTTGGAGGAAACTCAACCATCGAAAAACACAGTCATAGGCTTATTTTAATAATCAACTAGGGTAGCCATCTATTCTGAATGCCTGTGTATGTGAACCCAATAAAAATGTATTCTTACAAGTTGCATATCTCAAGTGAGGATATGAAAAACTTCTCATGTTGCATCTGTAAATGATGGGACAGTGGCTATAGAGATATACACACACACACACACACACACACGCATACGCACATACATACACACACACATACAAAGTATTTGCTCCCACTGGGCTACCCTGCTACAAAAGACTCTACGTGTCCACCTACTAGCAATCTACAGCTTTTACTACTTTGAACATCATTAACATGGACGAAAGTCACAGGCAGAAATGTTTCTTTCTAAAAATATCTGAAACGACTGAACTGACATATATATATTGACAGTAATGCACACACTCACAGACACACACACCCTGTCAAACGTACACACACACACACTCTCGCACATACTATTCTAACTCTGCCTGAGTGGTATTTTTTTCAATATCTGTTTAGTTCTTAGCATGATCAGAAGTTGAAAACTATTTACAAAAAGAGAGAAGTCTGGGTTCCACATCAATTTTTTTTTAAACTTTTTTTTTGTACACACACAAAAGGCGGCTCAGATCAGACAGAAAGGTTTTTTCACAAAAGACATGCTGAGGAGGCTGACAATACATGCCTTCATCTATTAAAACAACAGTCCAATATAGATGCTGAATACTAACGGAAGCTGATGAGGTCCATTTCAGGGAGAAGCAGAAAGAAACTTGAATGAAAATTCACGGTTTGGAACTACCCCAAGCGTGCCCCTAGGTCAGAAACCATGACATTATTTGTCCATTCCATACTACACATGTATAAAAAAAAAACATGCAAGAAAAAAAAATAAAGTCGATCAAGTATACAACTATTCCATAACAGGGAAAAAAGACTTACTGAAAATGAACATTATGCTCTGATAGAAAAAATATTACAAACACTTTTATACAAAGAAAAAAAAAATGGAAAAAGCAATGATTACAGACCGAAGGAAAAAAGATAACATGTTTCATAGGGGAAAGACAAATAAAAGCAAGGTTGAGAGACTGAAGCTCCATTTGGGGCGATCCCAAACTGGTTGGCAACATTGGCATACCACAGAGGCAAATCCTCCAAAATGGATTGCATCAGAAGGCCCGTCAAGGAAGCACCCATACTAAACGGTTGTTTCAATACTATGAAGGTTGGCGTCAACCTCGTCTTGGTTGTTGGATAGCCGATACGAGTCACTCGTGATATGGGACATGAATTCGTGCACAGAGTTGACGCTCTTCTTGTCGGACATTCTCTCGAGTCCCGACTGAAACGCGTTCACAACACGGATCTGTAAATGTTGATGAACAGAGAAAAGAGAATTATTTTTCATTTTCGGGGCACAAGGTTGAAATCTTTTCAAATTATTTTTGTTCTTTTTGCTTCATATGAGAAGTTTGTTTATGTTGTTCTGCTTACTGAATCATGTTGACTTATCAATCACCAGAGCTCTACTCACACCCTGCTTAACACAAACAACATGTGTATCTGCTGATGAGTCACTTGCTAGTATGCACCATGAGTAATGTCATAGAAGCATTTCATATCTACAAAGCAGGAAGGGAGTAGAGATCTAAGCACAGACAACTAAGTCTGTTTCAGAAAGCAGAACAACATGAATAAATTGCTCACACTGAACACAAATAATTTGACAAGACAGTGATTTTCTAAATGTAACAAGCAAACCAAGTGTAAATGACAGGGTTTCAGTTTCAATCTACTTCTTGTTTCCCATATTACTGACATTCCTACATGAACATGGTGACAGATGTCTCTGCCTAGCCTTTGCTCATTTGCAAAAAATCTGTCCCCCTGACAAAACTTGATCCATCTCACGATGTGCAGCTTTCGTGATGAGAACTTTACCTGCCTGAATACTCTGTTGAAATTTCATAAAAATCTCTAATCCCACGAGTACAACATTTCAAACACCTTGCTGAGACGTGACTCAATTACCAGAGACTGAACCCTGCCATGACCTCAGTGCAGCTTGCCTGCATATGATTTGTCTGACGCGCTTCGATTTTTCAACATTGCCTGTTTTTCATATTGTCATCATCACCTATAAGGTACGTATGTGCCTCGAAATTGAAAAACTTGAACTTTTGCACAAACTTTTCGTAAGAAAACTTTTAAACCATTCCCATTTGAATTCAAGCAGAAAACCCTGGTCCCCATGCAAAACTGGGCACAAGGAGAGAAATTACCCACTCTTGAAATTCAAACTGGCTGCCATCCCTCTGTTAATGCTATGGGGAAAATTAGATTTTTGAGTTTCACAAAAATATGCCAGTTAAAAATTTCATTTACTCTATGAGCTTCTACATAAGCCCCAACAAGTGGTAGACCAAACCAGTACTGTAAAAGTTTAAGAGTCCAAATATATGTCCCCGAGGCGCATTCTACCTTAATATAACATCATCATTACACTCATTTTCATCATCACTGGTAGAATCACGTTCTATGAAGTAAATTTTTGCTTTTAAAGATGCAATCGACCAAACTAAGGTGGACGGACTAGGGAAATGCAGAAATCGGCTTCTTCTGAAAGGAGTGATGGACAGAATATATTGGAGGTGGGTAGGATTGGAGTGGAGAGGACATACCTGTTGTTGTAAACGTGTCAACCCTCTCATCCAGAGAATCTGGGCTCTCTTCATCTCCACTCTGTTGAGATCACCGTCATCCACTTCAGTAATACTTGGTACTTCTTGCTCTGATGCACTGGTTCCGTAACTACAGAGGCGGGGGAGTTTGTCAGTCGGTATGGTACACAACAGCTGGGCCCAGAGCAGCTCTCCGACTCCCAGGAATATACACCACATCCAGTGGTCGATGGAAAGAGGCACAGTGTAGAACACTACGGTGCCGTACTCCACTAGAATGATCTGAGGGAAATGAGGGAGAAAGGCAAAATATAGACGCCATGAATACTTGACACTGTGTGGCATTTGCTTTCATGTTAGTGATTTATACCAACCACCTTCTTATGCAGTGATTCAAAACAGTTTTGTTAGAGCAAAAAACATCAAAGCCCTCTGTCCATGTTACCATCACAGTAATATGATCCTGGTATTTGACGGCAGGTTTGATGAAGATGTCAATGAACCCGTGTAAAATGGTCGGCCACTTTGCTCTCTGGCGATGCTGAGTGAGAGTGACAACAATGCCCGCGCAGAACACACAGACACTGGACAAGTTTGAAAGTCAACTGTGAGGGATGTGTTAGTGACGAGCAGTCTGCTAAACTCAACAAGCGTTGCACCTTTTGGACAAACTGCTTTCTGTTCGGGACCGCAAAGACAATGCTCTTTCCTACAAGTAGGTTCAAGCAGCTTTTGGATGGTCTAGAATGGTATTGTGAAGACAAGTGAGATTTACTGAGTGTACCGGTAATAGAGAGCATACAATGGTCTCTTTTGTGTGGTATTTGTTTGCTGTCTGGAAGACTCACAGCTGAATAATCTGCTTCCAAAGTGAAGGGGTTGGAGAAAGATCTTGAGGAGGATTGGAAGTGGGGGAGCGTTCTGGTTGGCATTGGACACAAGATCATGCCAGTAGCCAATTCAATGGTCAGCAAATACCTTGCAGGGAAAAGGACTGACAGACTTGTTCAGTGTCTACTGACACTGCATTGTGTTGACTTACAAACCCTTCCACGGCTTGGCAGACGAGATCACAGATAGAACAAAGGGATCGATCACTTGCAACCAAGCTCATTAACATCTTTATCAAACTTACCCTCAAATCTTGGCTTCAAACTACTGTAACAAGACCTGGACTGTCACAGTTTATCAGTCTGATTATTTCAACAAAGTTAAAACAGTGAAAGTGAAAAACTTCATTGCAAATGTGTTACCACTTTTGCTTGCTGAAAATTACTGATATTATATGATATTAGAGAGTGCACCGAATGTGCGACATTCACATATTAATACTGTTTTACGAGTAAGTATTTGGCCTTATAACTTGAGCATATCAGTACTTTATTTATTTAAAATGAACCAAGGAATACACAAAAGTTCAGTTCTGTCTTAACAAAACAACACAAAGTCATGTATTTACAGTAGAGGCATGCACTATCAAAAGGTAAGCAGCGCTTTATAAAAAGTGAGCATGCTTAGCAGCGTTTTTCGAGTTACATGCAATATGAGACGTGCACAATACAACAACCTGATCAGCTCCATTCACAATGAAGCAAGCGTATGCGATACGGCATAATAATGAAATCATACGTTTACCACAAGGGCGACAACAGCATGATATTTTGCTTAAAGCAGGTACTGAGACAAAGAAAAAAACAACTATAGATTTTAAGGTGAGAAACATGAAAAAGTGAAATATGCACATGACGATGACGGCAAATGAATCCGGGGCGATGATTCTTGGGTATTACTATAAAAGTCCTTTGAGTTTCTGTCATTTTTGCTGCGACCATGTTTCTGCTGTCATGCAATGTACACTGTGACGGGGGGATGGGACACAGGTGGGACTGGAGTTAAATTAGCTGTGCTTAAAAAACACATGAAACTGGAGGTGTCACGTTTTGGAAGAATCAAAATCTGGAATTGGATTTTTGGAGTTGACAGCTTAAAGGACACAGGAACATCTTGACCTTGAACCACTTGCACTGCAAAGCTTTTGAATTTTCCACTCTTCAAAATGAGACCCTCTTTAGTCTATTCTAAATGATCCCAGGAAAGAATTTTAACTTGCCATCTTTCCAGTCAAGCTGTAATTCCACCACCTTTCAAGGCAAAGCTTATACGTTCAACTGAAACTTGCTGCTACCAGCAGTCATGTCTGCATCAAAGTTTAAAACAAAACAAAACACCACATGCATATTTTTAAAACCCATGGCAGAGTTTATCCTTACGTATACTCCTGACAAACAAGTTAAATGAAACTGTGGCAATAATTCTTTTCTTCTTCTTTTGCCAGCAAGAAACCATGTAAGATTTTTCACCCTGGAAAATTCAAACCCTTACCTGTGCGGCAAATGTACAAAGAGAATTCCGATGAAGATCGGATTTCTGTGCATTCCTATGAAGACATTCCGCTCGTCATGTATCTTTCTGGAATTGACCTCATTAAATAGTTGCATCATTACAAAAGTATTAAAGATGAGTGTAAAATGTGTTGTTGGATGCTTCACACCTATTCCGCTATCAATATCAAAGATACTAGGACCTAAAACAAGACAAGAACACATAGGCAGATGTAAGCAATGGTGTTGTTGAAAACTGATCTCCTTATCAACCTGAGAAACTGATGACAATGCAGATGTCTGATTTCATTTGAATTCACTATCTCTTGCACAAAATTAATTTTTTTGCCGCCCAAGTCAATCACGTTATCATACTACTCGATGCCTTTAATAGCATGTGCCTTGTGCTGGGGGCTCAAACTGGATGACATTGAAATGCATTGTGGGTAAAAATTCGACTTCTCACCACAGCAAGAGTTTGACATAGTGATCTGTTAAATGTTTTAACTGAGTCGTTTTCATGGCAAGAAGTTCTGCTTATTTGTGAAAGTAGCTGAACTCATGCATATTTTCATCATTTTATGCGTTTCTGAGATTAATTCATGCATAACCTTACACTTTACTTCAGCTTCTGTAATCTTACATGTTTTACCTGTAGAAATCTGCCATATTATAAATATGATTGATAGCCTGAGATATCTATGACTCACTTAGGTGGCAAAATTGTGTTCAAGGTACAGACAATAATGCAAATAATGGTGAGAGCTACAATGGCAACAAGCGGAACAAGGTTGCCAGTCAAAGCAACAACCACTTTTATAATAATCCTTTTACCATCATAGTTTTCCCCACTCTCATTGGTATCAATGGCGGGTGTGGACCTGTTTACAGGGACTGGGGGGGGGGGGGGAATGGGTTAAAAATTGGAAAGGAACAGAAATACTCTAGATATATTTATTGTAATGGTAAACATGACTATTCCTCTTGCCTACAGAAGGTGAGTATAATATAAAGCGCCCTCGTGTGACAATCTCTGTATTACAGATATATTACATAAACTGTTTTCAATGGCAGTTCATTTTAAATATTGCACCAAAAACAATATTTGTGAAATCAGATAAAGTCCCACTTTGTAGACAAGTTCTACACAATAGTACTTGTACATGCAGTGGTCCTTCAAGCAGAGTTAGATGTACAGTATCATCAAGAATCAATTTGAAAGCTCATGGAGTAAAGACATTTTTCACTGGCTTATTTTTTGTGAAAATTGACAATCTAATATTTCCCCACAGAGTTATCAAACTCAGGGTTGGCGGCCATTTTGAATGCTAGTGTTGGTAAACATTGCATAATCTGTTTCTCTAGTACAAAATTTTGCACTGTGCCCCCCTAATTTTTATTCTTGATTTAAAAAAGGAATGGTTTAGGATTTTTTTGAGTTGGATAAAAGTTTAAGTCTTTCAATTTTGGGGTGTGAACTACCTTAACCCTTTCACCACAGTGGTTTAGCCCAAACCTATTGTTAGCAATGGTGATTGTGGACCTGTTTACAGGGAATGAGGGTGAACAGCTTAAAAAGGTAATCCTGACCTGGCAAGTTAAACACATGGCAGAGAAGTAATTTTGCAGATTGTAAGAGGCAATAGGCTTATGGGACCAAAGTTTGGTAGAAGGCAACCATTTGAAGAACAGAAAACCTATCACAGATCAACTGACCTGCATAAAGTATGCTGAACATAATAACCAGTTGATAGACTGAATGCCCTAGGATGTTCTTCATCATCGTCTGGGATATCAGTGGTGACGTACGACCATACGGTTTGCGCAAAAGCAAATCTTCTGTGGGTGGTTCGGTTGCCAGAGCCAATGACGCAAACGTGTCCATTATTAAGTTGACCCACAACATTTGAACTGCTTTCAATGGACTATTCTGTGAGGGTACGAAAATCAACAAAAAATTATTTTTTTTTCACCAAGATATATGGTGCATTTACTAAAAATCATGACACTACTAGAAACCCACACTGGTTGACCTAATGTTGAAAGTCAATTGAGATGCTTCAAGCTTAAATTATTAAAATGGAAAGAAATTAGAAAGAGTATGACAGAGCCTGTGTAATTGTTCCCTGATAGAACTTTGCTGGTGGCATAATTGTTTGCTCAAATTTACATGGATGTTCATCAGCCAAATCACTGTAGATTAAGAATTTGGACTGCAGTGATTTTCTCAAGATGGAACTGACAACTTCTCCAAGGCAAATCATTTGCCAGAAGACATTCAACATGGTGAATATTGAAGTGCTTTTACTGATATAAGAGACCATGCGCACATGCCTTGGGAACTACAATGAAGTTTTGAATGCTGTCTCCACGCATGATCCTTCCTTCATTTTCATGAAGGATACCAGTCTTTTAATGTGCATAACAGAACAAACACTCCTGTTTGTAAATATTTCACGATTCTCCCTTGAAAAGGACTCTTTCCTTGTCTTCTGGGCTACTTACCTCAATTGTACAAGCACCAATAAACGCCAGTGTCACGGCAACCACGTTGACAGTCAGTTGGAACTGAAGGAACTTGGCAATACTATCGTAGACGTTACGACCCCACATGACTGCCTTGACAATGCTGGTGAAGTTATCGTCTGTCAGGATGATGTCAGATGCTTCTTTGGCCACATCTGTACCTGCAATGCCCTATAGAAGAAAGAAGGAAACCATCAAACTGGACTTCACGTTGCTGACCAGTATATGCACAACAGTCGAATCAACAAGACAGAGACACAAAATACTGATACAGACAGTGCACAGAAGTTGTCTGAGTTACTTGGGGAACTCTCTCAAAAAGGCGGTGACTTTTAAGGCGAACACAGTAAAATTTGTATTGGCCACTCAGTCAGTTGCACATTTGGCGCCCATCAAGCGTTGCGAGTAAATGTTGCTCTTCACACTACTGGAGAATGTAACTGTCAAAATCTGACAACAACAGGTCAATATTGCTTGGGGTTGAGTAAACTAGAACTGTGGGAATTTCCATCCTTGAGTTTTCTGATTTCAAAGTGTGTATGCTACTTGGTATGACAACACAACTTACCATAGCAAATCCAACATCAGCCTTCTTCAGGGCAGGGCCATCGTTGGTACCATCCCCTGTGACTGCTACCACTTCCCTGTTAGCGTTGACTCTACTGTCTATGATGCCTTTGACTAGGGTGTGTTTGTCCGTTGGTGAGGATCTTGCCAGCACTCGCAGCCTTGGCCAGATTTTGTCAATTAGTTCTTGTTGAATCTGGAGCACAGAGGAGCAATAATTTCAGTAACAATTGACTGACTGAGAGAATACCAAATATTCTCATTTGCCCCTTCTGTTAAAATTGCCATATTACCTTGATTGTATGGTGACATTTTGCAAAATTACAAAGATATTTGCCATGTGATTAAGGTAGAGTGGATACTTGTCCTCAAAATTTTACAATAATTTTCTGGTCTACTGACTGTATGGGCTCACAAAATGTAGTTTTCAGTGCCTTACTTTTGTGAAAATTGAAGATTTAATTTTCCCCATAAAGTTAACACAGGGCCATTTTTAATTTCAAGTGTTGGTGAACGTTAGGTATTTGTTTCTCTATTGCAAATATTTTGACAGTGACCCCACAGTTACATTCTTCTGATCTTGAAAGAGAATGGAAAAAAGTTTCTCGGGGGAAATTTGAGCAGAAGTTTGTGTCTTTCAGTTTTGAGATACGTTAGAACTGCATGTACCTTGAGATGAATGAATAACCATTGGTGTACAGTGGGAGGCACAAGAAGGACTATCAGCAACTCCTACTAGGGCTGTTTGCGGTCAGCTTTGTTACTAAATGAAGCTGCATGCACTCAACATTGGACACCACTTAGAATTTCGGACTAATTTTTTCAGTGTTGCGCATGCAAGGTGTTTGCTGCACCTTGTAGTCAGAGTCATTAAGATGTCTTTTCTAGTATTCATTGTAAAATTGGCAGTAACCTATGAAGTTATTTTCATTGTTTTTTTTGCATAATTATGAAATCTCCAAAAAAGTAATCTAAATTTGCAGACAAATATTTTTTTTCCCTTATCAGTGAGAGAACAATGATGTCATTTGTGATCATTCCTATTTCTACTCTGGGCACACTTTTCACCTGGAAACGTTTTGAAGCTATTGATGGATTAGAAAAGCCACTTACAATTCCATACTTATCCCTGATTCTTCTATTGAATTCTTTTCCTTCTAGAATGAGGAAATCTTCCCTTGGATCCAGGATGCCGCATTTGGTTGAGATGGACCTGGCTGTGTTGATGTTGTCCCCAGTAACCATTCGTACTGTAATTCCGGCACGTTGACATTTCCTGATCGATTCTGGAACCTGCAGACACAAATATTTACTCTAGTCATATTGCTGGACCAAAACAGCACACCGGCCAAAAAGTAAATGACATGGATTTATGATTTATCAATAAGAATGTTTTTTAAAATACACGTAGACTGTAGTCTAAAACCTCTCTGACATTAAGGCATACGATCTCGCCAAATCTTAAGTCTTTAATATCATACACCGAAACTTTGGAGAGGTTTTAGACTTAGCTGACCCTCTCAATGATGAAACTTCTCTTCTGGCATTTTCTACATTTATCCCTATTTTCTAGAAGATAAAATTTCACCTTTACCCTTTGAACCCTGCCCTCCCCTGGTGACCTATGACATAGTATGAACCCTGACCCCCTGGTGACCTATGAACCCTGGCCCTACTGGTAACCTATGACATACTATGGAAACTAACACTCACAGATGGCTCAAAGGGTTAATGCATTCTTGGTAGTATATGTCAATCCTACAGTGCTAAAAAATTCAAAATGGGACATCAACATATTCAGATAGGACATCAAAATCTTTAGATGGCTTCTTAAAAAGAATGAAGAATAGATTGAAATGAGCTTGCAGGTATGCAGTATTAAAGACATTTAAATGTTGCTATATATTGGGCTGAATTTTTGTCTTGCAAACAGAAACCTCTACTACTGATTCTCTTTGTTCACACTGAAGTGAAGGAATCTTGAATGAGGAGAAACAAGAGCTCATCAGCTGAATTGTGATTTTGTTACGTGGTCTGAAAAGTTATCTAGGACTAAATATTCAGAGTGTATGAGAAAGCATTCTATGATAAATGACAGCATTGAACTTTGACCCTTTCACTCCTAGATTTGGTTTCTCATTGTAGACATATACAGGGGAAATGGTGACACACAGGCTAAACAAAGAAATGAATGGGAGGACATAAATTCCTGTGGTCTATAATGCAACATGTATAAGCCATTGACAGCCAAAACAATTTTAAGGGATCAGTCATGGGTTCTCTTTGCTATACATGTATCCCATTATTAAAAGATGTGCTAGATATTGGGTGCATTTGGTAAAACTGCTATTTGAAATACGCATGTATTCAGTTACTCTTGAAATGGTGCAGCTAAGTTTGTTAGTAGAGCATATTAAAAGTTATTAGTTGTCCATATTCAAAATCTTAAGAATACCATGGATTCAATTGGAAATCCAAGTATTTCATTAAAAGAGAAAGCGTCTCATTTTGAAGTGCCATCTTATGAATGATTGACATAAAAGCAGATTGGAGGTATATGTGTGTGCACTTGTGCGTGTGCATACGTCTGTTCATCTTGTGTGAGATGTAAAACATGAATACATTCACGAAAAGTGACCACCTCCACACACTTCACCGACCTTCACCTCACTGTCACAGGTAAATAAACCAGACATGAACAAGAGTTTACCACAGAGAAAGAGAACACAGCCATATATACACCAATAGATACAGATAAAGTGTGAACACAGTACGAGTATGAGCGACTAAACCTGAAGACATTAGATCCAACAGACCAGGTGTAAATCGAGAACAGAGGTTGACAGTCTACAGGAGTATTTATGGTGATCGGAGCAGAGAATGGTAGAGTGGTTTAGAGATGCGGGGGGGAAAGATGGTCAGTTTGGTTGAAGGACTCTATTGGAATCGAACAAACTAGGGAGGGTGCTAGGTTGGTTCTATTGGGGGTTTGAGTGGTTTATTTTTCAGGGTTTTTTCCCTGTTGTTTTTCTTATACACTAGATACGTAGAATTGTTTCCATACCTGGGTATCAAGCTGGGTTGGATGGATGGATGCACTTGGAATGGACGTACTTACTTTTACATATCCCCCTTTACTTTATGTCAAACCCTCTGACTGTGGTGTTGTGTGCGTGAACACAATGCATGCCTGATCAGAGAATGAACTTTGCAAGAAGAAACATGTATGACGGAAAACTCACATAAAAGAAACACATGGCACACCGGAACACTCTCATCACACCATTCTGTGCTGCGTGTTTCTGTGTAATAACATATCATCTAAATGTTGCTCCCAGGGAGATGGAGACCAAAAATAATCCTTCCACATACAAACACAACATGCATGTACTCACTGAGCCTTGAAGTGTCTAATGCCTTTACATTGATTTTAGTCTTTTTATTGTACAATATAAATTCATTCAAAAAGGCAAGGAGAGAGAAAGTATATTTGCTGGATTTTTTGAGGAAATTGATAAGTCAAAGTAAAGTTGTAAGTTCAGAATCATCTACATAGCATTTTTGAAATTCGACTATGAATGCTCCTTTGATAAGAAATCACTTGTTATGGAAAGTCATGTGGGTTGTTAAAGACAAGATCGCTTGTATTCCATTTCCTGGTTTTTCGACTTTTTTAAGGCTGTTATTAATTTGATTTCAATAACAGACAGGAAACCTGAGTACTAAAAATTCAACTGGCATTTAAATGTTAATTGTGTGATGACCACTGCTGCATAGAAAGTGCATTTCAATAGGATTGCACGATAAGCATACGCATACAGACACACATACACAGACACACGCATACATACATACATAAATATGTACACGCACAAAATAAGACAGGGACACATACATACTTAACGCACGCATATAAACACACACACAAAGAAATGAAAAACAAACGGTCCTGCAAAACAAACAGCTTTATGTGTGCAGATGCACTGAAGAAGATAGGCAAACACATTCTGTGTGAATAAATGGACAAAATGGATGCAACGAGTGAAATGTGAAAAATGTTTAAAAAATGACAATGAAGCTGTATGACTGATTTGTCCAATTTGCTCATTTGTGTCTTAGTAAACAATGAGCTGTAACCACAACACAAGGTTTCACAAGGTTTTGATGAACAAGAGTGGTACAACATGACAAAATGATTCCACATCTCTTTGGTTTGCTGATTTTAATACGCCAGTATCGGTGAGCAATGTTGACCATTTGGAAAAATGATGGGAAGTTCTCATGAATGAACGCTTTACCTTGGGCTTGATAATATCAATTGTAAACTCAGACTTTTTCCTATTTTCTAGATGCACAACTAATTGCTCTGCACAAACACAAACTAACGAAACCAAAAACTCTTACCTCCGGCCGTACAGGGTCTTCAATACCGACAATAGCAATACAGGTTAGTTTGGAAACAACGATGTGTTCCTCATCCCAGTCAGGTTCTTCATCCATGAATCCCGGTAGGCAATACTCAGCGTCCTGAGCCCATGTGAAGCCATGGGTTCAATTACATTCCGTGTGACATCTTCCTTGTCCGTGTGGAGAAAAGGCTGCGGCTGGCCATCGCATCCAGAATTAATGTACATCTGTTGTAATGACAAAAAGCACACATATTCCATCACAAAATCTGCTCAAGAATTAAAATAGTCCAATTTTCACACAAGGATAGAAAATCAAAGGGGTTTGAGAGTGTATAACAATACAATGCAATGAAATAACAATGCAATGAAAAGGTCCCTTTTTTAACCAGTTCACTCAAATTCCACTCTAGACCAGTCCACAATTACTATTCACCATCACAATGTGGCTTTTCTTTCATAACCTCTATGGAGAGGTTAGACCATATTTGTGGAAAGCAGGGGTAATAGAACAAAACTGATGGGAAAGAAGTATCCTGACAATGGTTAGCATGATACCAAGATCCAACATTTGGCCTGTACAATACATTTAACCAGGTTGGTAAGTGGGAAGTGGCACATTACTGTACACTGGGGAGCAATTCTGTCAAGCCAACGGAGCATTTTCCAAATACTAAGACAGAAGGAAAAGAGACGTTGTGTTGCTGACTTTGGTAAACTCAGAGGTGCTCTCCCACGGGCAGCTCTCACATCATATCACAAAGTTCTGCTCAGACTTACTTTTTGAGAATAATTTCTGAAGCACCTTTGCTGAAGAGTCTGAATCCTCCACCAGGAAGAGGTATGGCCGTACTCATTGACTTGCGCATGGAGTTGAATGTGTAGACATGGTGAAACTTCTCCTCTGGCCATTCATCTCGGACAGCTTGGTAGTCATAGTCCAGAGCTTGTAAGAAACCTAGTAGAGCGCACTCAGTCTTGTTACCTATTTGCTTTGGAAGCTCTCCTTCTTGCTCTGGCGGCTTTACAGTCGATGGAAAAGGAAGGCAGATGGGAAGCAAGAGTAAAGTAAATATCAAACAAACAAACAACCAGTCTGACATTTAACATGAAATGGTAGTCAATAGTACTGCATTCGGAAGGATGCATCACAAGTGTGACATTTACAGTAGGTTTCAATTCAGTGCCACAACTGTGTGTGTGAGACAGACACATCGTATGCACAACATAAACAATTAGCTTGGGCATCACGACACATTTCAAAGTCACCGCCTCATTAATTAGTTACAGTAAACCAGTATGGGGCAACTCAGTCTGGACTGACAGCCGAACAGTTGATTGCACATGATTGATTGTGTAGCTGTCGAGTAACGATTACAGCTGAAAGTTAGAAGTTTTCTCAGCTAAAAGTGTCTCAAACGCAGAGTTGTGGCACCAAATTGAAACCCACTGTATGTATTCAAAGCAGCTCCGTTGTATCTTTCATAAACACTTGATGTTCACCCGGGTTCAGGAAAAATCATATTCTTGGGGAAGAACTGCACAGTAGGTCTCTGTCAGATCATTGTTTCAATAGGAATATTCTGAACAAATATGAAATCGTAGTGGCGGTGTCCTCAGTTTCATCAGCTTGCAAATATGCTTTGATACAGCGATGTCAGGAGTAAATATTTTTTGTATCAAAAAGAACTTTATTCAAAAGATAAAAATACGACCTTGAAGTGAAGTGCAAGTACTTACAATGACCTTGGAGGAGTAACCACTATTTATTGATATTGAATGGAGGAGAAGATCTCGAATTTTCTCATAGATGTCATCCTTCTTTGGAACTTCTTTGAAGTGGGTTCCACCTATGTATGCCTGTACAACTGTCATTCTGTTGGTTGTAAGGGTCCCTGTTTTGTCGGAACAAATGGCTGTTGCGTTTCCCATAGTTTCACAGGCATCCAAATGACGCACTAAGTTATTGTCCTTGGTCATTTTCTGTTGATTTGAAGTAACAGAATAGATGCTATGTTAACTTTACAGGTACAATGGAAAATCTTCCTTCAAAATAATACTTACCACGTTTTTCTTTTCTTGAGAAGAAATATTGAAGAAAAGGATCAAATAAAAGTCAAAAAAAGCTTTTGGAAGGATCAGTGATTTTGTCAAAGGAGTGTATCGAGTCAGCAAGTTTTTGTGCAAGTACCCATCCATTGTGACCACAGCTTTAAATGGCTCCAGTCACCATCCCTAAGTTAGGAGATCCAACTTTTACCAAAGAAAACAAAGGGAATAGGCCAAACCATTGGGGTGATAGGGTTACTAGGTAAATCTGCAGTGTGACTTCTGAAGGCTTGCCATGCTGACCGAAAAAGAAAAAATCCTCCAGGGAGTAACTTACAGTGACAGAATATGCCAGCGAGAGAGTGACAGCTAGCGGTAATCCTTCAGGTACAGCTACGACCAGTACAGTAACACCGATGATGAAGAAATCTATGAATTCAGACCAGTAAGTGTTGCTCCAAGACTTGCCCTCTATGGCGAATGTTTCTATGCAGAACCGCAACACCAAAACTATGATGGTCAGCACAGCGATGGCTGAACCTGTGAATTGAAAGTTCATGGTTAGTAGACATCCTAGCACTTAAAAGGATCTTTTATAGAATTACACATTCACTAAAATCAATCAATCTATCAATGCAAATGTATATACACAATGTATACAATGTCCAATACCACTGCCAGAGTGTTTTTCACAGGTGGTTTTTGGATTATGAAAAGAGGAAACATGCTTTACATGTGCTTATATGGTTTATCACAGGTCATCACTGAGGACACAGTCCCTGCTCACACCATTAATTGATATGCACATGCACACTACAATACAATGTCTGTGTGCCAAGTTTGAATGAAATCTGTTCAGAGATAGTTGAGTTATGGTTTAAAAACAGGAAAAAAATTGCAACAAAATGGCTGCCCGGTGGCCATATTGGATCATATCGCAAAATAAATTGACATGCATATATATGCCATAGTAGTTTATCTGTGTATCAACATTGAATGAAATCAGTTCAGGGATACTGAGTTATTGTTCAAAAACATGAAAAAAATCACAAGGCGGCCATATTGATCATATCGTGAAACAAATTGACGTGTATATATATGCCATAGTACTTTATCTGTGTACCAACATTGAACGAAATCGGTTCAGGGATAGTTGAGTTATGGTTCAAAAACATGAAAATTCGCAACAAAATGGCCGCCCAGCGGTCATATTGGATTGTATCGCAAAATAAATTGACGTGCATATGTATGGCACAGTACTTTATCCTTCCACACAGTTTGAAGAAAATCTGCTCAGGGGTGACAGAGAAACAGCTGCTGACGGACAGACTGAAGGACGGACGGACAGGACCCAATCTATAAGTCCCCAGAGAGACATCTTTTGAACTCTGAGGGAGGGAACTTTTTTCAAATGGCACTAAATTCAGATTGTGAATATCAATTGGAGGAAGACTATTGAAAGCTATGTGGTTGTCTGAAAAAAGTCATTTGAGGGCATCCAGGATTGAAAAGAAAATATGAATATTATCCTGGCACCTCAATAGTAAAAAGCAATCATCGTTGATGACACAGTCCCCACTTGGTAATGGGTATTTTGATTACAGGTCCTCAAAGAGGATAGAGTCCTCTTCATTAGGTCTGTGATAAAAATACTTTTGAATGAATTCGCTTGATACATGTCTGAGTTATGGTTCAGGACATGAAAAAATCGTAACAAAATGGTCGCACAGTGGCCATATTGGATCGCATCACAAAACAAATTGATGTGCATAGCTATGACATTGGTCGATGTCCTTGTACCAACTTTGAATAAAATTGGTTGAAACATGCGGATATGCCTGAGAAATGGCTCTGTACATGAAAAAATCGTAATAAAATGGCCGCCTGGCGGCCATATTGGATCGTATCACAAAACAGATTGACGTGCATATGTATGACATAGGTTAATGTCCTTGTACCAATTTTGAATAAAATCGGTTGAGATATGCCTGAGTTATGGCTCTGTATATGAAAAAATCGTAATAAAATTGGCCGCACAGCGGCCATATTGGATCGTATCACAAAACAAATTGTCGTGCACAGCTATGACATTTGTCAATAAGCTTGTACCAACTTTGAATAAAATCGGTTGAAACGTGCCTGAGTTATGGCTCTGTACATGAAAAAATCGTAATAAAATGGCCGCCTGGCGGCCATATTGGATCGTATCATGAAGCAAATTGACGTGCATATCTATGACATTGGTCAATGTCCTTGTACCAACTCTGAATAAAATCGTTCGAAACATGCCTGAGTAATGGCTCTGTACATGAAAAAATCGTAATAAAATGGCCGCCTGGCGGCCATATTGGATCGTATCACAAAACAAATTGATGTGCATATCAATGACATTGGTCAATAACCTTGTACCAACTCTGAATAAAATCGGTCGAAACATGCCTGAGTAATGGCTCTGTACGTGAAAAATCGTAATAAAATGGCCGCCTGGCAGCCATATTGGATCGTATCACAAAACAAATTGACGTGCATCTGTATGACATTGGTCAATGTCCTTGTACCAACTTTGAATAAAATCAGTTGGAACATGCTGAGTTATGGCTCTGTACATGAAAAAATCGTAATAAAATGGCCGCCTGGCGGCCATATTGGATCGTATCACAAACAAATCGACGTGCATCTGTATGACATAAGGAGTAATCCTTGTACCAAGTTTGAATGAAATCGCTCCAGGCATCTCTGAGATATCTGCGTGAACGGACGGACGCACGCACGGACGGACGGACGCACGGACGCACGCACGGACATGACCAAACCTATAAGTCCCCCCGGACGGTGTCCGTGGGGACTAAAAAGCAATGATTTTTGAATGTGCACAATAGCATCGTGAGGAAATAGATTGAACAGAATTTTTGAAGGTTCTTTAAATTGAAGATTCTGAAAGATTCCACCAGAATTAGTTTTGAACCACAAGTTAAGTTCTAAACGTTGATTGTTGGATTATGAGAGACATTGAATAGGAAGCTTTTGAGATGTTAGAGATACATCTTACAGTCATGTGTCAAAGAAAGAAAAGGTAAGACATAAACTTCAACATAAAATAGTGTCAGGCAGCTTAATGATAGCAACAGAGTCACAATTGATGGGTTGGATGAAAAGTACAAACCTGCATAACCAATCTGAATGGCCAACTTTGTAAGCTTCAGTTGGAGCACAGATTGTTCTTTTTTGGGGAAGGATGGCATTTTAATTTTGGCTTTTTTCACTTCAGAGTCCTCATCAGATTCAGAATCAGAATCCTTCTTGGCATCATCCAGAGCACCATCAGCTTTGCCATCCAACATCTTGCTCTCTGCTTCTCCATCAGCATGCTTTGCATCTGTCGATCAAAAGATGATCAAACAAAAAAGGGAAATTTTAAGAACAATATATTATGTAGTCATCGGCATTTCAATGAAGTAAGTTTATTTTTCCTCCATCCAAGAATCTACTTGCACTAACCTATACACTCTAAATTTTTGTTTGGTTCAAATGATAAACCAACTGGACATCTTAACAATACACTGTATCGCCATTTTCTTTATACAAATTTTGAACACAAGAACATTAGACTACGTCAGTTATCTCTAGAATGGCATGACGTATTTCACAGAAAACACATGTTAACTGAACTGTAATGGATAGATAAACATAAGGCGAGACATTTCCAGTGTATTCACCCACACATGTGTGGTAAAACTATTGTGATACCTGAGAAGACTTTATTGCGATAAAATTCATGTTGTACTTAAATGACACCATTGGGGCTGTTTGTACAATGCGGACAATACCGTTGGTACCCTTTGCTATGTCACATGTTTTCAGGAGAATATTTGCATGGTGCCAGTTGTTGATACACGCAGAATGTCTCTGTCTCGTATTTTGCACAACTCATCATGAATGTATGTCATTTTTCACCACCAGCTGGTTTCATGAATGGCTCAATCATCAATTCATGTAATTTCCATGGTAACCCTGGTTCATCTTGACTAACATGAATTTAGGCGCCTGAGCGTAAGCACAGCATGAGAAATTTGGACATACAAAACGTAAATTAGAGATACAAATCTGATTTGAATGAGTTGACAATCAATCATTTACTCTGAAGCTTAAAGCAGGAACAAAAATTATCTCCTCAGGAAGTCAACAATGTACCTCCATGTCCATGAATCTAGCTATTCTATCAGCAGTTTGACATCACTGAAGTGTTGCTTGTCTGAGTTTGAATCTGAAAATAACTTCATAGTCACCTTTAATCAGAGGCCGCCCTGCACCTGTGCCTCGAAGGCTTGCGGAGTGATTGACATGGATGTTTTGCGTTATTGGCAATATTTCAAGGGCAAGGCGAAGTGCCTCCATTGAGAAAATGAAAAGCATATCACATTATCTCAAAGCCTTCATTTTGAAAGTACACGGAAATGTGAGCATGTGCTTGCATGCATCTTAAATAGGTTAGGGTACAATCCACATTCATCATCATTCGTCATCAAATTAAACACAACAACAATATTTGAAGCACAAATTGAAACCTTTTGCGTGGAGATGAATTTGTCCTGAAATTGTTGATGGAGAAAATTTACAGGGATAGACCTGGAGGGACGACTCCAGCAGAGCAGAGCCAGATAAGAACAATCCATGTTTCTAAAAAACCTTTAAACTTCAAATATTACAAGGTCTCCATTAGGATAGTGATTGAAAGCCTCCCTGATAAGAACTCAGAATTTCACGGCAGCAATAGCTTTCAAGTAATTAAGGCAACTGGAGCATTTGGCAAACTAATCACTAAAATTAAACGCTGGCAGATTTTCTATGCTGCCAGGTTAATCACCTGCTGTGCCTGACTGGGGCTCAAGTTTAAGCAAGTTGAGAGGTTTGCATTCTTGGCTCTAATACACATGACGGGGGAAGGTCATGGCTTGTGGCAGAGCACGGCCCTTGTGATACTATATCATATGTTCTGTTATAATAAAGTGCAAAAAGGGTAACTGCTAAGGCAATACTTCATTATGAGGATGTCATGTGTGTGATTTCGAAAAAAGATTGACACCAACGGGATGTAATGATGTTGAGCATCTGCTGTGAAAGAAAGCTGTTATTAAGCACTCTTTTCCTTCATTAACATTCTTGTGAAGTATATTTTTTAAATGTTTTGAACAGCACATATTCAGCTATTTTACCGTCACTTCCCTGTACAGATCCACAAAAGCTATTGAAATCAATGGGAATTTACAAGTGTGGCAGTGAAAGAGGGTGATATACAGTCACAAACCACTGTATAGGTGTGTGGAACACCATGCAAAGCACGTGTCATTGGAAATCCCATAATTTACTTTGTTTCTGACCATCATGACACTTCATTTAGAACACACAGCAATAAACTTGCTGAGTTACACTATCAATCTACTCTACAACAGAAAGCATACTCTGACTGACTTGATGAACCACTGGTGAGCAATGCCATGATCTCAGATGGCTCTATTTTTAACATTGACAGGTGCTTAGACTACAAAATGGCAACATACTTTACGTTTTGTAAAACCTGCATGTCATCTTATGTATTTATGCATACATCTTACAGAAGTAACACTTTCACTGCGTAATTAATTTTTATACATGCATTCCTGTGCGTAGTTTTCTATGGAAATAGAGCCTTATAAATATTGATTTACATGCATGAGCTGTATCTTTGTAATTATAAGAGTATTCAGGACAATTTTTTCAGTGAGTATTGCAATATGACAGAGCATCATAAAAATGCACAAAAAGTCATGTGACACACCTAGAAGGTCACGTGATCATGGCGGCCATATTGGATTTTACAAAAATATTCAAAAAATGTTGCATTTTTTTAATTTCAATATATGAATGTATTTTTTTCAGCGTAACACTTTAGAAATTACTACTTATATTTCATTAACTCAAATTCAGTAGGGGGAACACATACTCTAAAACATATTCCACATAAATGAGGTTAATATGCACATTTATTACAAGTTCATCTTCGAACAACAGGTATCATCTGGCATTCAAAAGACAGCTATATTATATATAAGCGTATATACTGGTAGCTAGTCCGATGTGTAATTGTCATTGATAGATTGATGTCGTACAACATCCACAGGATACCCCATCAACGTTTGTGATGTCGGTCACCGGCCCTTTGTCGCACTTTTCTCTCAACATGCTCAGGTGGCCTACCTTCCTGTCTTGCTTGCAATCTCTGTCTTTGCTCAACGGTTCGGGAACATATTCAAGTTCGGTATTAGAGTTGTAATTTGAAATTTGACTTCCGCTATCTCCGTCGAGTTCAGTTTCACGATCAGTGACAATTCCACTAGCACTGTCTAGAAAAACATGCTCAAGGGCTTAGTCAGTGTTAAACTGTGCCCGAGTCGCCATTTTTAAATACTCTCTGACAGAAAAACAACAACCAATCACACGATCCTTACAAATCACGGCGGAGAAATGACCGAGTATGGCGGCATTTGTTTACAAATTTGGCGCGCATGCTCATTTAGGTTTGACCTCTACCTCGTACGCTACGCTAGGCTTGAGGAAATAGTCAACAAACATGATGTAGATCAGACAAAGCCAACGTATATCGAACGCATGTAAACGCGTACTTTCTTGGCGCATTTACGCGCCCCCCCCCCCGCAGTCTGGCTGTTGGCGCAGAATGCGCCCTCCCACGATGAAAGTGTTAAGGAATAACCCTTGATGTAGGTGGGTGTTGGGTGAAGGGTCTCCACCAGTCTGCTTCCAAAGCAAAGGTTTGGATTGATACATGAGATTGGGTACAATATGTAACATATATATATATATATATATCAGTGGCTTGGTGTCAATTCAGGCAATGTATAGTGCTCGATCACATCACTCCTGACGATGCCAAGCGCATGAAACAGTCTGTAGAGTAATCACGACAAGTTCCACGTCTAGCAATATATATATATATATATATATATATATATATATATATATATATATATATATATATATATATATATATATATATATATATATATATATATATATATATATATATATATATATATATATATATAATATTATATATATATATATAGCAAGAGCCGCTGGTTAAGTGATATATTGAGGGAATTGTGCCCAAACCGAGTGTATATCTGCCTGCGAAGGGGCTTATTGCTATTATATTACATCAACATTTGTGTTTATGGCATTAAAAGTTGTTTCTTCCGCATTTTTAGTACAAAAAAAAAGAAGAAAGCAGAATCAAATATTGAGTGATGGTCACTGAATGGAAATCCAGTACAAGGGACCTAAGTGTAGCATTATTGATGGAAGGATACCGGTACACAGCACGTGTACTTGGCAATGGCAATGATAGCAGAGCAGATGAAAATAATGCGGCTGATTTGGCAAAATACAAACTAACTGCTCCAGTAAGGCAGCTCTACAGGAAATATAAATATTTACACCACTCTTGTCATGATTGCCATGTATTTAATAATTTGCTTAGAGTTATAGCATCGTTTTCTTTGCTATCTTTATGCTCTCTATCACCACACTAAGCTTCTGTGCAGGTTAAGGGGCCAATTTAGCACCAGTTGGTAAAATGTTCTTTTACTACGGCTGACATATGCTCTTGTCCAATCAGAATGATGCATTAGCATGACTAACATGCTGATATACTATTATTCATGTTTGAAACTTCAGGGAGATATCAACACATTGCAGTATTGCCAGTGTCATGAATTTACAACGACACAATGTAATGCCAGCTAGGAAAACACTCTGTGTCCCCATGTTCAAACTCAGTATACCGTTAAAGTCATTTTATAAGACGCGTCTTTTATTATGATGTTGCAAATTTTGAACTCGAATTATTTCTCCAGAGAAGGGGTGCGACTTATAATATGTACTTTTGTGTTTTTTAAAGAGGTATACTCCTTCGTCAACCAGTAGGTTGAGAAACATGTGAAGTACGGTAATACAATTTTATTAAAACACAAGGAACAATAAAGTATCAACTTTTGATGAACGGAGCCAACCTAAATGGTGGCCGGTAGTGTGACAGATCTGCTGAAAAAGGGGTGCGACTTATAATGCATACATTCTCCATTTTCGATATTTTATGGATTTCATCCTACGCAACTCAATCAAACGAGGGTGCGACTTATAATGCAGATGCGTCTTATAAAATGACTTAAACGGCATGTTAAAAATTCTGGACCCTAATTTATGGTTCTAACATTCTGTGGGTGACCAGTAAAAATCTCGTTCTTCATGGTCACATTGTCAGTGGCATTGCAAATACATTTTATATATTTATTTAATTTTTACAAAATTTCTTCTTGTGCTCCGAGAAAGAAAATAACAGAAAAGGCATCTGCATTTTACAAGAGCATATGAACAGGGAGAACAATATAATAAGACTTCCTTTGGGCCTCCTGTACCTGAAACCAGTTTATTTGGAAGACTTTCCTCAGAGAAAATGCATCAAATCTACTTTGAAGAGGTTAAGAGTTAGGGTTTGAATTAGTCTGAGAATTCATGGCATATATCAAAAATAAGTAGCCGTATATCTTCATGGAAAAATGAGAAAATGTCAGGGGGTAGGGCAGGTGGGGTCGTGAGGCAGTCTTGCAAGTGATAATATGCATGTAGGAATCAACAAAATGAAGAAAACTTTCCATATCTGAAATATTGCAATTTTCGTAAAAACTTTGAGAGGAACAACTTTTTCAAAAGTTCTGATTTTCATAAAAAAGCAGAGATTTGAATGAATCATTATAGAGGATAAGTGAAGGATGCACTGGGCAGACTGGGAAGCACAGGAAATTTTATGACCATTTGCCTAGCTGATACCATTGTCCTTGTCATCTGCAAGGTACTGAATTGGCAAGTTTTTGAATAGTTTGTAGAAATTTTAATGGGAGGAAAACACTGACAGGTGTTGGAAAAGTGTGTATCAAATAACCAGCTGCCATGAACAGCAAGATATAGGCTAATCAGGTGTCAAAAAACTATTTCACAGTGTATTACAAATGTTCTTCAAAAACTAACCAACACAACTCAGCAAATTATCATAGACAACCTAAATTTAATAGCTTGCACTTTCATTCAACAATTCAAATTTTTTCCCTCTTTTTTTCAATTGCACAGCAGATCATCTGGCATCATTAAACACAAGTGGTATAGCAACAAACTGTTGACGTCAAATCGCCGTACACAATACACAGTGCCACAATTACAAGGCATCTGTGTTTGTGTATGGCGATTTGACATCATCAGTTTGTGGCTGTACCACTTGTAAAATGGTGCCGATCATCCGTACCTGTACAGCCATGAGAAGTAAAAATAGCATATTTAAATTTCACCAGAAACATGATAGTTTTACATGGGTGACTCATTGAATTTCAAACCAAGTAGTGGTGTCAGTGTCCATGTGATTAAAGCAGGTACCAGCCAGTATACCTGATTTGACTGACAACATTTGATGCACAGGCAACTGGAACCACAATACAGGGTTGCAGCCCTGATGATGCTGTGGAATAAATTTTGGTAGTGAGAGTGCACAGTACGTGACCATAAGGATATTGGCATATGTTCATTTCTGGAGAACTGTAACTCACTCTGACAGGGCCATAAGGAACTTGGCATATGTTCACTTCAGGAGAAATGCAATTCAGCCTGAAAAACTGTCAGTTAGTGAGGCTAGAGGTTGGCAAACATATGTCTGATGCCCTATGGCCTGTCATTAGATACCAAAAAATAACTTGTAAAATATAGTCCAGCTTTTCTGCAAGGATATTTCATTTCCTTTGCTGTACATTAGTCCATGTCTGTATGGGTTTCTTGGCAAAATTCTTCATGGCGTCCTCCAATGACCGCAAAGATACTAAAGACTTTGCTTTGATTGTGGGGAAACCCTCTTGCCAAACAATAAAATCATCTCATACTGGCCAACTTCAAAGAACAGTCCTAATTTTCTTGGCAAAATTCTTCATGGCATCCTCCAATGACCGCAAAAATACCAAGGACTTTGCTTTGATTGTGGTGAAACCCTCTCGCCAAACAATAAAATCATCTCATACTGGCCAACTTCAAAGAACAGTTCTAATTTCAAAGCTAAGCACACATGACGTGCAAGGGCTTCCTGTCCATGTCAAATGTCTATATCGCAGTCCCCAAAGCAGAGTGACGTCATGCCCACTTTTACTGCAATAATTTGAATGCACTGAAGATGACTGCAGATACAAATACACATAAACAGTCTTTTCCAATATCCACTGAAGCGGTTTGTCTTTTCACTGCCAGCAAATGCAGAGTCGCCTCACCATCAATCCGTTGTACCTGGTCAGTTTTTACGGCCTTCATAAATTCACCTCATTCATTTACAATGAAAACAGTTCAACATAGATTGCTCTTCATTTCTTCCATTTCGACTTTCGCATGGCCTACACTGTGCAGAGCTGCACTTTCTTCACTAATGTATCCACCTTTCTCAATTTACTAATTATGATGTCACAAAAGTTTGATATCTTTCATCTACAATAAAAGCGTTTTTTTTTTGCAATCAAATATAATGACCTACTTAGGATATCCAATGGAGAGGAACACTTAGTGTTTGCATTTTCATCAGAGATTTGCTTGGCCTGATTTACTATTCTTTGCAATCTATAATTTTGGGAGCAATGTTTCACCTTGAAAACTGCAAGATTATTCAATATCATTCCAACAGGAATATCAGCCAGCACTTGCATTCATGAATCATCAGAGATTTCAATCGACTGTTAAAAAAGTTGATTAATTTCAGAGAAATCACAAACCATTTAAAATGCGCACACACAACCAAGGCATTTTATGTAAAGTTGAGCAATATCATGGAAACATTATTGAGAAAGCTGATACTTGGAGAGACATCATACAGGTATTTAATTTTGCAGCAATCATCAACACATTATCTGGAACTGCTGACCTCAGGTCACTATAAGGTCATCCAGGTCAAATCATTCACAAAAATCAAACCACTTAACATGTTGAGCTACCGGTACATGTATCTATATTGCAGAATCTACTGGGAATGCTAGTCTAGGTTTGTTATGTCTACTTGACAAAACACAGCTATCTCCTGGGACTGAATGCCTATTTAAAATTTCAAGAGAGCTTTTTTACTCCAATAGTATTGATCGAACTGTCCTCTATCGTTCTTTTTGATACGGCTTGCAAGGACTACACATGCCATGAGAGAACTATGTCTGTTTCAAATCATCTCACTTGTCTATGTGGTGAATGACAATAAGCGATTGTCGTTTGACAAATTCACCTAGAAATTATTCATGACCTGAAGACTGTAAAAAAATCACGGCACGTTGTGACATTTTACGACAATCACCAAAGGAGTTGCACATGAGACCTTCAAAATCTAGTTAGAATTGCAAATGGGGAACGTCTGTAGGATGAGGAATCATCCTCAGAGATTTGTACTTCGGCGTCCGATACGCATGGTGGATTTTGTTTAAAGGTCAATGATGAATTTGACTACACTGTATATTAGCCAGTTCACAGCTGAACTTTGATGACGTCATTTCTGCTGATGATCATGAAAGAGGCACCAGCTATCCTAGGTACTTTCAAGGCAGGAGGTGTTTTTAATTCAAAATAACCGTACTTTTATAATAAAATGGCAGAAATATGAATGCGATGTTGAATTGTGCATCACATACTGGTACATAATGTTTAGGGGAAGATTAAAATACCGGTATAGTGTCCAAGTTGTTGTTTCCAGAGCTACAGTGGTATGTGTTGAACCACTGGCAACAAGGGAACTAGAAATACTGTCTAAATTGAGGAGTTGCGAAAAACCGTCAGGTGTAACTATCGTCTGGTGGGGTGGTAATAATATCAGTCGATCATAAAGAAATCAACGCTGCAGAAGCTGAAACATTGTCTTGAAGGAGGTCACAAGTAGTCAAAACAACATCACGTGTCAACATACATTCCACTGACTGTCCAGAAGGCATAATTTTGCAGCATTGTTTGTGCGAATCTGATGGTGTTGTTTTGAGTATGTCTGACCGTCTTGCAGGCAATGCTTCAATTTTTGCAAAGTTGATTTCTTTGTGATCGACTGATATTATGGCTGGACGACAGCTTCACCTGACAGTGTTGGCAACTCCTTAATTTAGACAGTGTGTCTGGTTCCCATATTACCAACGGTTTGACACAAACCACTGTATTGTACAAAGGTTTCTCTCATGCCGACAATAAAAATGATAAAAATATTTTTAGACCCACAATGTTGATGATTTTATTCACCACTTCAACAAATTTGAAGAAAATCATGCCTAGGCAATTAATATCCAAAAGTCACCCCATTTCAAATGTCTTTGGGTGAGAAGTTGATATGGGACCCTGCATGTATGACAATGAACAGCCAAGTATTTGACAAGCAAAGACATTACAAAAAGCAATGTAAAAACTCCCTCAAATACTGAAACTGTGTCAAAGATCAGTAAGTGTCTAGTAGCAATGCTAAAATGAAAATCACTTTTTCCTGTAAACCAAACAGTCTGCATGGAATTCCATTCAACAGAGAGGCATTGATAGTACGCTGCAAATGTGCGGCGGATATTTTACCACTTCTGATGTAACCTACTAACATATTGACCTACCATCTCTATCTTTCTCTTTTTCTTTCTTCTTCTTCTTCTCATGGTCATCTGACTCTTCCGTGGCGCCCAGCAGGGAGAAGATGATGCCACTTTGTGAGTTCAGGCCTACGGCTGCTACCACCTTTTCCCACTTCCTTCCATAACGTGAGTGCCTATACGAGCCAATGCAAATAAATAACAGAAAAATATACACATGAAACGTTGTCTGTTAGAGTTTTTTTCCCACACAGTTCTATACAGCCTTTGTATCTCAAAAATTGGGAAAGAACACCAGTAATTCCCATCTGGAAAAGTTGATTCTGTGATGCCAGGGATGGGGGAATGGGTGAAAGGATTGCAAGCCTCAATGAGTCTACATTTATTGAAACATTTTTTTGAAGTAAAAGTTATGGCAAGTTTCAAGTCTGGCACAAATGAAATTACACTGTATTGGCTTTAAAATGAAACTGACTCTGCCAAAACAGACACACAGAGAAACACATCATAGCAAACAGACAGACTTCACTCTGGGATTTTCAATTGGATGGGAGGGTTAGAAGTTTCAAAGTGAAGAATTTACAGGGAAAAGAGGAAAAGAGAGATAAAACTTTATAGCATTGATGTGAGATACACATAGTTTTAGCATAATTTAGAGACAACCTCATCTACTCTCAGAGTAAAATACCATAATACTGTATTCCCAACATACTCTATCCTGGTTGAAGGGGCATACCATTGGGGACAAAGGTTGGACAGGTTACAGCTGTATCTAAGATCTCAGAGTACAGAAGTACATGCTCCTAGAAAACTGTCTGAGGATTGTTTAACTACTCTCCCTTATTTTTCGTTTTGTCAAAATCTACAGAATAGACATCTCCATGGAAATGGTGGATTTTTTTAAGAGAAAGAAACCTTGCCCACTTTTTTAGCAGTAATATTTCCACTTCATGTATTATGAATGGTGTGTACAAGCTGTTTTTCTTCTGAATTTTAAAATATCACAGCAAGTTGGCTACAGAAGATTGAATTTTACCCATCAAACCAGAAACATCCGAGATCAAATACCTTTATTTACAGCTACCATAGAAAACTAATGATTAAATATGGAATGTAGCCATATTTAACTTCATATGTCAATAAATTTTAGATGTTTTGTTTCTCTGGTACTAAAATTTACATTTTGATCCCCTAATCTTGATTTTGGAAGAGAATGGTAAAGTTTACTTGAGGATAGATCGAGCAAAAATTTGGAACTATCAGGGCAAGTTCTACCTTATATAGGTGTACATATAAAATTCATATGAAACTGACAGCTTAATGAAATGCTTTGGAAATTTGAGAGTCAAAAAATTTAGGTTCTGTACGCTTCTGTCTTCACTAAATGCAGTACTATTCAAAACAACTGCATTTATTACGAAAACCTCTGGGTTTTTTTTGGGTGAAAAGAGACAAAAAATCTCTGCACACACAGCATTTATATCACCTACGGATATTTCAGACAGTTCTGGCATTCCTTGGCTTCAGACAAAGTGTCCGTCTTTATTAACGTTTTGATTTTTACAATTTCTGCATTTTCATAAATCTTGTAGCTAACATTACATCTAATACATGCCAATGAGTACAGAAAGGAAATACTCATTGGAAAATGGTATCAGCTGAATCGTTTGGCGACAAAACTGAAAATTGAAAACCTTACGTGGGAATATTGAACTGTTGGCAATTCAATACGACTATTATCAAACAGATGAGATTTACAGACTAAAATATCGAGCTGGGCAGGTTTATTTTAAGACGCTCAATTTATTACTCAAACACGTGTATTGTATTTCGTAAATGTATTGATGACATTTTTTCAATAGGTACAGAGTGTGTGGGAAATAGAGTTATCAGTGATGGAGGTCATCTACACAGAAAGGAAATATGATTATGACAAGCATTCATCGAATGATGAGGTTATTACGGGAGATTCTCTCAATCCCACACTATGATTGTTGAAAGTAAAGACTTAGCATTAACTCCCAGATAGTCTTTGTAGCGTTGTTCATTGATATTAACAGTGTATAATAATAGTTGTGGCTATATTCATAAATTTTTTTCAACATATCTGATGAAGCAATCTCACTTTACTTCCTCGAGCTTAAAATCAATTCTCATTTAAAGGGACAGTAGCTGTAACAGTGTCAGTAAAATTTCATTATTCTCGCTCCAGAAAACAAGCGCATTTGATTTCTCCTTCTCCCCGAAATATGTTGAAATGGTAACATGTATCCACCCATCACACATGACACATTGTGTAAAATACAAAATCTTATTGTTGATTAATAAAGTCTAATCAGGACTACAACAAAGTCCCCACACAAAAAAATATGGAACATTACACATATGCAGACCACTTTCATAAACTGAATACTAGGTATTTTGAGATGATTTTGAGAGTAGAACAAGAAACTTTTTTTAACAAAGACAATATTGATGACGGAAAGCACATCAAAAGTTCTAGCTAAAGAGATTTAAGAATAGCATACGTAGAAAAACTTTCCAAGAAATGATTTTGGCTGTTGGACATGATGATGACGAGCATAAAACAACAATCGCAAATTTATGAATCTGTGATTGTGTGTACAATCAGACTACACAGTCAAAATGTAAACATTCATAAATGCTGACTCAGTACTAAATATGAAATCCTGTCATATTCTGCTTCAATGGGGGAAAAAAACATCAGCAGTTTCAATAAATCTGTCGGTTCAGACTGTTAACCAAAGAGGCTGTCAGACAGTCCGCTGGCACAGGTGAACAAAGAAATCTGAAAAAACCTGGACAGAAAACAAACACACTTCCACTGATCTAGTTTTTCAATAAAATTCCACACTTAATGGAAAATTTATATCAACAACAGTTTATGTAATCACACAGATGTTGGGTCTCTTCCCCTAATAAATCCCATTTCCACACATCAAAGTCAGGGCAGTGAATAAAACTACATCCAATAATCAATATGTCCATCAACATTCTTCATTTTATTTTAAAAGAGTCTGTCTGCTGATTGTTTACATTTTATTGCCTGGAGCAATGTGAACATCATTCTTTGAAAACAATAAGACAACACATTTGGCTGACAGCAAAATTGTGACGCATGAGGACCGCTCTGTCACATAAATCATGGCAGTTGTTCACATTTGTCGACATCAAGTTACCTTGGCGCAATACCAAGACAGAAAATGTAAGGACAAGCCAAAAAGCCCTGGAAGTTTTTTATATTTTAGTTTTTACAATCTTTAACCTAACAGCAACGGCAGTTAGGATGACTCTGAATTAGAAGTCTTCTACAAAAATATTGCTGCGAAATGTTTGTTTTATTTTCAGTTTTGTTCGTTTTTTTAAGCAAACATGATCCAACTACCAATGTGAAATCCAAAGACTGGAATGCTTAGACGTAGTGGCAATTCTGACATAATGTATCATGACAGTGATAACTTCACTTTTCAGAACTGTACAGTGTTAGCATGTGATCCAGCAGATAATATGACACATTCTGCTGTGCGCAGCACAATGCCGTCTTTTGACGTTTTAATTTTTCAATGAAAGCCAACATAAAAATGAGGCTGTTGAAGATAGTCTAGACCAATGCACTTGAGGAGGGGAAAACAAACAACTTTTCTTTATTTTGGTCTTTGTAGTGTTAACAGACTCTTCATCTACCAAAGCAAAGTCAGCGAGTGAAAGTTAGAAAAGTTTTGGTTGAATGCATACCTGATAGTAGATGGAGATCTCGCTCTTTGCCCTTTTTGACCTGGTCTGACTCCCCTGTCAGGGAACTTTCATCTAATTTCAAATCATTGCTTTGGATGATGATGCCATCCGCAGGAAGTAAATCACCTGAAGGGAGACAACAATCAAACAGAAAAGCTCTATAAATTCACCATAGAAAGTGTTAAAATGGGTGAAACAGAGAGAAAGAGAGAAACAGCAACCATGTTCTCCTTGCTTTTAAAAACACATGATATTTGAATCTTTTTCAGTGCTCATATCCAACATTGTCCTTGCAGTAGTGATGAGACAAAAGCGCTGTCTTGTTGTGAGAGCTCGCAATGAACACATTCAACCTGTTAACATCACTAACTTCATATGTGGTAGTATCATATATTAAATGACAATTGAAACCAGTGCACTGATGGGTCAATTTTGTCTACCGGTGAAAAACATTACTAAACTATAGCACCATATTCCGAGAAAAAAGATCCCTACTGCATGTCTCTATACAAACACATTTGATGGACTTACCATATTTAACTAAACATACATCTCCTACGACAATTTCTTTGTTATTAATTTGCTCTACGATTCCATTTCGTACCACGCTGAGTTTCTGTTCCTGTTCTATCCTATCCTGCAGACCTCGGAACTTCCTTTCTTTATTCCAGTCATTGAAAGCTGTTACAAAAACTACTAAAATGACGGCCACTAGGATAGCTACAGCTTCTATCCAGCTGGACTCTGATTCACTTGGATCGGTTTCTGTGAAATGCAGGGGAAAGAAAAAAAATACACTTAGTTTCTGGCAGGGTTTCTGTGTGTGTCAGTGTGTCTGTGTGTGTGTCTGTGTCTTTGTGTGCATGTGTGTCTGTATGCCTTCATCTGTGTGTGTCTTTATGTGCATGCACATGTTAACATACATATGTCACTGCCTGTTTGACTTATTCCTATCAATTGGTACGATAATCATCAGTTGTATGCAATCTATGATCTCAGAATCTCTTCATTTCAGATTATAGGATCAGCTTTGTTACTTGACTTTCACCAGATCACCCAGAGAGTCAGAATACATTGGGAAACATCATCTTAGCCATGGTCATCATCATAATCACTACATCACTACAAATATTATTATTACCATCATTATTTTTATTGTTGTTGTTGTATTGTCAATTGTTATTAATGTTGTTATTGTTGTATAGGTACCAAGTGTAATTTAGAAATGACAGTATAGTAACAGAAGCGTATGAAGTTGTACTTGTGAGAGATACTGCTACTTCATGACAACGAACACTGTTACTAACAGCACCATCAAAACTATGCCGATGAAAATTTCATGAAACCATGAATAATTCAACTCCTCCCCGCAAATTTTCCTTCTCCTGGGCTCAGAGAGCAGTATTAAACATTCTTTCCTTTCACCTTCCTTCAAATGCATTTACTCATGAGACTTACAAAAGTGTTCCAAAACATCTAGCCATTAGCCATATTAAAACTGCCACTTGTGAACACTTCAAAAACCGAATAGTTGAAAGAAACCTGGTCTGTTTGAATAGACCAATCATGACAAGCCTTCTCCCATTTCAAGTGAGTCTCCGTAAATGGTCTGGTTTCTATAATTCACATGGTTTGTCAAATAGACAGATTTGGTGCCGTGTTCTGGGCTGAAAGCTGGATTATTGGGTAATTGGGTAGACAATGTGACCGATTTGATGCTCTATCAAGACTTACAAAGACATGTAACGCATTGGCATTGGGATGGCCAACAACAACCTTTAGCAGATCAGAACACCCAGTTTCATTCTCTGATCTAAAAATAAAACATCACTTCAGCCAAGCAATTACAAAGAAGCCACTTAAATGCACATATCCTGAGAGTTAAGCTGAGACAATGCTGGTGCCTGGTTCACATTCACATTGATCGATACATCATCTCTATCTCAGACACCCCCACCGATGACTCAGCTATGGAATAAATTTGATTAAAATTTGTGCAGTCAATGGTCTTAGAATCCTTGCCCCTCCGAGTTCAAGATTTTTTAGGTATTGAAACTTACCAAACATTTGTTGGTCACACAATTCTCTAAAAGTCAAACCAACTAGCATGACAAATTCACCCTCTTGTTTTATATTGAAGGCTGCAATTCGACACTCCGCTCAACGTTAAGAGGTAAAATAACACTGTACGTATCACAGTGAAAAAATTGCTGTGTGTACAGTAATTATTGCAGAGTGAGTGCCTGCTGTATATCTCCAATTTTATTTAACATGGCTTAAATACCTTGTAACTACTGAACTGTTATCTTTAGTGGTGATTTCTACTGATATTTTTATGTCAGCATACTTGAATCAACACGCTGAGAAAACCCACTTTCTCTCCTTGCTAGTTTTATCAGCTTTAACTACAGTATGTACTCCGGGGATGCTTTCCAAAACAGTGTGTTTGCAAAACTGTAATCACTCCCTAACATTAAACTACAGCTTTAGGTTGTCAGTCAAGGAAAGTCATAAAGTTTCAATGTTAGAGTACCAAGTTTCAGTGTTACTGTAGAACAACTGCTGAGATGGGTATTTGTATTCTCCTACTGGACAAAGCTGTGGTATCCAACTGTCGCCCTTCAAAAATACTACTACCAGCTAATTACTCAGTGTGCCAATCATTGTGTCAATCATGTCAATGATAAGATGACCTGGTTATCACTCCTGTGAGTACAAACTGTATCATGATGTAGTATCCTATGACCTTTGACCTCTGACTGACAAAGTCTGCTTCTATGATGAAACATATGGAGTCACCCATTGGGAGAAAACTCAATAAGGTGGTTCGGAATCACTTCAGAGAAAATGAATTTTGAAATATTTAAAATCTGAAAACTACTTACCTAGAGACTCATCTGAGGGATGGTAGAAGCTCAATCCTAATGAAATAATAGCAGCAATTTCTAAAATAATTAAAGTTGTGTCTTGGAGTGCCTCCCAAACTAATCTTAGGAAGCTCTTGGGTGGTTTTGCTGGAATAACATTGGCACCAAACACCTGTCTCCGCCACTCCAAATCAGCTTTGTTTGCAGACACACCTGTAAGATGATCAGAATATCCATGCAGAATCAGTTGCTATGGCAATAGATACTGGATTTCATGTGAAGTCAATAGGGATTTTGTTATATTTTATTATTTCTCTGTTCCACTTCTCCCCATTTCAAGGTTATATGGGTCCATCCATCCTATTGAAAGCTATGGGACTGTACCGACCTCTGAAAAGGTGAAAGGGTTATACCATTGCATCAATCCAGAGTATGTAAATTCCATCCTGGATTGTGTAATGTGTAAAATCAGAGTAATATCTCTTTCTGTCTCCTTGTGTTCTACAAGATCCCCAAGCCATCACTTTGCTATGTGGTTAAAGCTGCGACATCATTAACTATTGATATACATGTATTTTAAAGTATTTTTTTCGTATTTTTAAAATACGATTTCTGCCACTACTCCCTAAATCATGCTGCAATGCCAAGTGCTCAACTTCCTCGCAGAGATAAGGGCCGTCGATAATAAAAGCTGACGCACGACAAACGTATTCTTTCGTTTAGGGGGGAAGGGGGTAAAAGCTCATTTCGTTTTGAGTGCGTCAAAATCGCAGAATTTTCGTCTATTGTTTTCGAAGTGTGACTTTGCAGCGAGAACACAATACTACTGGTATCTTGCAATACTATATTTGAGAACAGAATGACAACAAAATACTGAGACAAAAAAGACAACGAAAAGACATAAGTGTGAAATAAAACTTGTAAGTTTTTTCAACGTGAAACATATACATGAAACATTTTCCTACATGCGAAATACATTGAAATGTTCTGTGTCTTAAAAAGTGAAACGCGTAAAGTGAAGGTTTAGTAATTAATGTGAACTTCCGGTGTTTTTCATGGGCGTGCAGATCGCAGAGGTGTGTGTGGGTTTGTGAGAAACAGCATCATAGTTGATTTCGAATAAGAACTTTCGTTTTGCGGGGGGAGGGAGGGAGTTTCAAGTAAAATGAAGGAATTACTTTCTTGTGCGTCAGCTTTTATTGACGGCCCCTAAGCAGGACAAATTCTTGATAGACTGAATTGTGAGATGGTGTGTGTAACAGCCTAGCTATTCAAAACATTCTTGCAATGGCGTCTGGATATTCCACTTTTGAGTTCGTCTGTGATATCTGCTCTCCAGATTTCAAACGTACTTGCTATTGTGGCTGAAGTCACTCATCCCTAAAGTGCACATAATCCTGGCATTCAGACAGAGGGATTGTCACAGCTAAGGCATTCAATACAACACTAATCCCAATGTCAACACACAGTAACTGCTGCAACACAATAGGGCCGTTCACATTAGCCAAAAAGACTAGGCCCTTGTCCTAGCCAGGTTTGTGGCCGACCAAAAAACAGGTGTGAACGGTTCTGGCCGGTCACTGTCCGGACAATTTCTGTCCTAGTCGAGAGGGTGGTTTGTGGCCGACCCAGGTCTCTGGCCGAGCAGTAAACAGCGTATGTGAACGCGTTTTGTCCGACTCAGGTCCCAGTTGACGCCCTCTGTAGTTGACATGCAGTGTAGTCTTTGACCTATTCGACGATTTAGTATCATTTTAGACATGGCGAGTCGAGGAGTCAACTGGGCTACGGAAGAAATCAAGTGTCTTTTAGGCATTTGGAACGAAGATATGGTGAAAAATCTGATGGACGGCACGTCAAGGGATCGAATCGCCTACAATATCATCTCACAGCGTTTGTAATAAAGGGAAAGCGGCTGCACACATCGCCTACACTATTTTTTCGTTCTCTGTGTTTGTGTTTGATTTTGTGTGTTTGGCTATTGGTGTAGATATAAGCCATGGCGAGACGTAGCCGTAATCTGGCTGTCGAATGACAGGGTGATCCTTTGACCCCGGCCTTTGACGCTACGTTTCGAAACCAGTGTGTGGTTTCTTCCTCAGTCGCTTTTCTTTGGAGATTGCTCTCCTTAGATTTATGTTTCACTGTTTGTGGTTCGTGGTTCGCGATAATTGTTGGTACACCCAAGCCCCAATATACTTAGGGAAACCGCTGGGAATATACCTACATCGCAAAGAGATTAGCTGGCAGCACTATCGCTATGTGCATGAAGTTTGGCAGATCATCTTTCAGTCTATTTATCAAAACACCGTTCTATGAAGTTAAATTGCTTTTGCCTACATGTATGTGTATCACCACGTCTGCGGTAAATGTCATTGATTTCCTATTTTCCTAATGTTTTCTTGACCGTTTTGTATGAATGACAATTAACTCGCACTTTCTCCAACTTGAACAGCCAAGAATCAACTCGCCCGAAACCAATTCGCCCGTTGTTTGAGATTTACACGTTCTACCGCGTACCTATGCACCCTCCGTTGTCGATTTAGTCTAGTAGAGGGTAGAATCGAGACTGATTTTATTGGAACAAAAATATTTCGCTTGATTGACTAACACAGCCAAATTTAAGCATTTTCTTCAATTTTAGAAAATAAGTCATCGCCTTTCCTTGACATTTCTGTTTCGTTTGAAAATGCTCTGTCCCCATAGTCGGTGTGAACGCTAAGGTTTGGCCGTACTGACTGAGATATGGCTCCTTCTTTAGCTATATTTTCAGAGTTTCGAAAAGATGTCGCCAACTATTCCTTTCAGTGCACACTGCAGGTCTGTCTACGTTTGCAGGAAAAGCTATCGTTGCCTTCCCAACAAATTGAATTCGGGCCGGTTGTATCGGGCCAGTTGGAATGAGTTGGGTTCATCTGAGTCATGAGTGGTTTGAAAAGGTACCAGTTTTGCACTGGGTAGATCAGAAGCGAAAGGAAGGTTATCAACAGCATCGATGAAATGCCTTTTTCTCACCGTGTTTTCTCATTTCTCTGTATTTTTTCAGTGATGACAATTGAAAATAGTAATTTCGTGTCCGCTGATCGTGACGATTTGATAGCTCTCAGAATTCGAAGTACGAAACGTCAGTGCCTCCGGGCCATGCCAGGCGCGGGGGAGACAAGACAACACATTTTCAAACTTTGAGTCATGCCAAGTTTACTTTCTCGATTGGATACGTTGAGGTCAAAATACGAACTTTGCCATCGATTAACAATTAAAAACTATGGCATTTCAGCATTCTTTGAAATTTATGATATGACTGTCCTTTTCCGTTTTATATTTCTTGAGAAAACTCTACTATGTGCCCACTTTAGTCCGATAACCCCCCCCCCCCCCCTGAATAATGATATTATCCGTATGACGCATCCAAATAAATGTGACTGAACAGTGACGTATGTCTGCTTGTGTCATGTCAAGGCCGAGACTCGCACAGGGTGTACTACGAGACGACATCGACTTTGCCTCTAAGCCGAGGTTGTCAGAAATATATCCGAGAAAAAAAGGTCTTCTTCGAAACCACGAAAGCCGTCGATGAAAACTGGCAGAGGTTTATATGGCTGACAGTTGAAGAATGTTTGTACGTGACAAATTCCCGCCACGCCGCGGACCAGCAGCAACGACTATCCACACAATAATTTCAACTTGATAATCAGCTCATACATGGAACCGTCAGAAACCCAAACTTTTGTCTGTATTACTTGTAGTTCTCACAGAATTTCGCTACGACATGTCGGATAACAGAACCTCGAAGCCTGGAAGTTTTACAAGTAGTAACTTTTTAGAAACTACATCGGTGCACGGCCGATAAAATACGGGTTACTTACACAACTGTCTATTGTCACTGTCACTCTAAGAATACGCATCTACTTTAAAGCGGTCGGTCGGCAAATCGGTTTCTTCGAAACGAGATTATAAATTTAGAGACTTTGAATTTCACTCAAGGAAGCCGTCCGTTTGATGGAAAATTGTCGAAGTACATGCTTGAGGTAAGATGACATATCGCTCGATGGGTGTTAAACGTGAAAAGGTTCATGTTGTACATCATATAGAAAAACTACGCACATTGTAAACCTCGACGTAAACTGATCACTTTATGAAAATAAAAGTTAAAAATACGGATTTCACCTCAATGCCGGACGCAAATTACAGTTTTTGTGAGACAGTGGTAATGACGGCATTTATGATGACAACGCCTGTACAACGAAACGAAGTCAAAGTCATGACAGTACCTATCGTTTTCTCTCCTGCACTTTTTCTTCAGGGAAAGTCTGTCGAATTTGGTTGCTTCAACATGTTCCCTAGGCAATGGAATTTACCACAGCAATTCAACAAAAACTGGCAAAAGCAATGTAACTTTACTTGTAAAAGTTAATCCTTTCATGTACCATCGTTCACGCCACAGGCGCTTCTTAGCTGGGTAGTCTGCTAAGTAGATCGATTTTCGGATCGATCTATTGATCCAGTAGTCAATATGCCCGCCACTGCAACCTAAATACTCACAAGGTGTGCAACACAATCACTCAAAAAACACACCACCCGATTTGTCAACTGGCCGTGCGCTCGCACAAAACATTCAGAACTACACTCCCATATACCTAGTTGGATCACACATTTAAAACCATCTCCCCGCAAATCACGCCGATGAACGTGTTATTCGCATCATCTTGAAGAAATCGGCCGTGTTTTGAGACCAACGGCAGTGAAATGTGGCCTGCAGAACGATTCTACCATATGATGTAATTTATTCCACTACTGATTGGCTAATCAACGGCCAAAACAAAGGTCATGGCAAGACGTCACTGGTTAAGTATAGTTGAACCAATCAGCAGTGGAAAAAATGACGTCATATGGTAGAATCGTTCTGCAGGCCGTATTTCACATCGCTTGGTCTCAAAACTTGGCCGATTTCTTCAAGATGATGCGAGTAACACCTTCATCGGCGTGATTTTCGAGGAGATGGTTAAATTTGTGATCCAACTAGGTATATGTGAGTGTAGTCTGAATGTTTTGTGCGAGCGCACGGCCAGTTGACAAATCGGGTGGTGTGTTTTTTGAGTGATTGTGTTGCACACCTTGTGAGTATTTAGGTTGCAGTGGCGGGTATATCGACTACGGGATCAATAGATCGATCCGAAAATCGATCTACTTAGCAGACTACCCAGCTAAGGAGCGCCTGTGGTTCACGCTATATGAACGGCTTCTGCAATAGTGTTTTGTCTAGGGGACACCGCATACGCACCCCGCAGTGTTTTCGATAAACAAACTGCAAGATGATCTGGTGCACTAGCAATACTGTTGCTAATTAATTTGCGATATAGGGATATTCGCAGCGGTTTCCTTAATTATTGTCAGTGTTTTCTTCGTCTAGCAAGGAGGCTAGAATACTTATGTTTGGGTCAGTTTGTTGTGTTTCATTGTGTTCGGTCGTTCTCTAAGATTGTGTACTTGTGCATTTATGGTGTGTCGCCAATTTTTGGATTTCTTTTGTAAGGGATGATCGGTTTCATCGTGAATAAATTATTTAGTGTTTGGTCTTTTTCTATTTCTTCCAGTTCTTCAGGAGTGCTTGTTGATGTCTTTTGTTTTGATGTGTGGACTATATTTGGTAGCAAATATCAATTTATTTGTGTTGTTGTTGTGCGTTTGTTTGTGATTTAAATGTGTTCTTCGTGTAGCGTAATTTGTTTCCGCATTGATGTTTGATATTTCTTGTTGTGGATATTCTCGCAGTAATAGCTTTTCATTAAATGTTTTGACTTTGTTGTTGAAGTCTTCTTCATTGTTACATGTCCTCATGTACCTTAATGTTTCGCCTGAGGCCCTTGAAGGTTGATTTTGGATGACATGATTTTCTATGTAGGAACTGGAATGTATCTGATGAATGTATTTTGACCTGTATAAGGTCAACGGTCGGCTAGACGCTACCAAATGATCTAGGCTAGGACAGCGTTGAACGTAATGTGAACGCGGACAAAAGATTAGCTTATCTTCTCACATTCTGCCGGATTAGTTCTGGCCGGCCCTGGGCCTAGATGTGAACCCATAAATGACAGATCAAAGGTAATTGAGAAGCAAGGAGGCCTTTGCAGAGATGTGACTTGATATTAACTACTTGCATATTTTCATCAACAGGACATTTCACAAATGAAAGCAATTCTTTTTTTAGTTTTTTCAAAGAAATTTTGGTGTGACTATTGTTTTTCCTCATGTAAATACCCAATCATAGTAACCGATGAAGTTTTTTCTTTGTGATTTCAGTGGAAAGTGCAAGTTGCTTTCATGCACGGCCGAAAATAATTCACCGTGATAAATTTGTGAGAAACAACTGTCTGACAGAATATTAAACATGACAAATGGGCCTTACAGTAAATCTAATGATCAACAGAAACAAATGGGTTTTTTTTGCAAAGGTTATCACAGCTCAAGTTGCATATTACAGAGTGTTACATAAAGCTTGCCAAAGTCCCGTGATGCACAGTACATATACCGGTATGGTATGCATAATGTATTGAAAATTTGTACCAAATTACCTATGTGTCAAATTTGCCAATCACTGGGAAAGAAACACCAGATGTGAAAGGATTTAAATGTCTGTAATGCGTAAATCTGCAGCCGTGGCGACATTTACAAAGTGATATTTTAAAAGTGTCACAGAGGATAGTTGTTTTGGTTGTGCTCCAGGCATTGGAAGTACACACTATCAAAGCCTACATTTTTTATGCCTCTTTCATTGTCAAAACGTAAAACATTCATAAATAATGCGGAACTGTAGCAAAACAGACAGTCATTTCATCTTTCAGTAGATTCAGGAGCCATGAATGAGTGTATCGGCTTCAAAACTGTCCTCTGGGAGTGATGGAACTTGTTAATTTTTCATGATTTAACGTAGAAGATGACGGTTCCAAAACAGATGCCTGGCTCCCAGGTACACTGCCTGTGAGGGCAAATGGATATTTGTATATTGACAGCTTGATTCATCAAAATGTATTGTAAGAAATGATTTGCATATTATCGTGCTATAGACCACGATCCTACTGTGCAAGTTTTGGTCAAAATTTGATATATTTTTCTTATTTGCAGGAGTGCAGTGAAGTTAATCTTTGCTGATATTAAATTCTGAAGTAAAGAGACGTGTCTGAAAATTCACTCAAAAAATGTGTAAACCGTTAACATGACAAGAGAAAAACAACAGCTGCAGTCACCTTATTACATTTATTTGATAACAAACGATGTATGATTTAAACGACCACAGCTATCAAAGAAACATTATCAGAACCTTTCATTTTGCTCAGCTGGACATGAACTTCTGCCTAATTTCGCGATGCATACCTCACTTCAATACAATTTGCTGAAGTTCACTAGTACTTTAGCACAATGGATTTAAATGTCTTGTCTTGTAGTAAAATCCACATGCCCTTAAACGCAGCCTTCCCAAGGAACCAGCTGAAAATAATTTTGCCTGCATGGTTAATGGCACAAGGAAAGAAAAGTAACTTGTCTGTCAGAATTTCAAATTAGTTTTCTTTGCACATGCCCTGAAGAAAATTCCACTTGCTACAGGCATAGGGTGGTTAGAATTATTGAGGCCAGAAAAGAGTCAATTCCAATCCATGCTATGCTTGCCTCTACAGCATCTATCATATCTCAATGGAACGCGTTAAATTTTACATCTGTCTTCACAGTGACTGAACATGTAGTATGTGATCAATGCTGAAAGTTGCTTACCGTCTGTTGGTGAGGTATGAAGTCTGTTGCAAATTTCATGGACATCACCATATTTCTCCTTGATGATTTCGAGTCCTTCCCGGCCCCTTGTTTCCATAAGCTCCCGGAGCTCCTGTGTTGTGCAGCCAAACTGGACCTCCGGTTGAGTCGGTTCGGCTGCCATGGTTACAGTGTCCTACCGGCTCACCACCTCTGTAAAATATCAACAGACAACAAAAATTTTAACTCGGTTTCTTCAAACTCGTGAATGAAAATAATTAACCGTTACAAAAACGCAAGCAGTCAGCACAGATACTGTGCATAGTGCTACGCCATTACGCACATCTAATGAACAGCCTGCAACATAACTTTTCATGTATTGACAACCAATATATCCCCATAATTCAAAATTCAATACTGGCCAAGCATCAATGAAAACCCCTCAACGTAATTTTCTTCTTCAAAAAGGCATCTATGGCAATACAAGAACTCTATTCTCACACATTAGTTTCTTGCAATATTCGTTACGACTCATGTTGTTACTTGCGTGAATACGCCTGTGGGCAAATTAGTTACACATTTAATGGAGTCAGTTCAATAGTTTAAGAAGTGAATATAATGTGAGGAATAGGTATTATTTGTAATGATGCGAAAGCTCAGTCATTAATATGCCAAAGAACGAAAGATCATCAGAAATATTTGTCAAGACTTTTCTGAATTACGATCAAAGAAATGGTGCAATTGGTACTTTCAAATTGTTTAATAACTCTCATATTGGGATCAAAACTGCAAAACTCACAGGTCAAGTGAGAAATAAATATAGGCACAAAAAATTTTACAGACAAACTTTGTCCAAATTTCTGTCAGCGGCAGCAAATATCGCATCCATGGTGCTATATTTAGCAACAAACGTATGATTACAAACCCCGCCATGTGGTTTTGATGAAACCAAGAGAAGTATGCTCAGGGATGTGTTGCCAGTATGGCGTACAAATTATATCAACAACATCTGATTGCTGACGACGACTTTGTGAGTGTGTCTGTCACCCTATACACATCACAACAAACAACATTGCCAACCACCTGTGTTGACTCTCGGCTGACCAATATGGAACAACTTGACCTCGTGAGAGGCAAAGACAGGTCAAGCCACAGCTTCTTGTCATAATCTGTCTCTCTCTCTCTTTCTCCATATCTTTTAAATGCCTTGAAACATCTATGGCGAGACTGAAGCACAGACATAAAAATAACACAAGTACAGATACACATGAACAAAACAACAAATACAGTCAGTTCAATGTACGTCTGATGCAAAAATCCGCCCAAATCAGTAATTGTCAGTTTATCTCATTCTCTTATTTGAAGTACAATGTAACAAGCATTGTGGGAAGAAAGCAATGACACTTGACAAAATCTGGCATTGCCATTCATCAAGAAAACAAAGATACCTGTCACATCGGTTAATGAACAATGACATCAAACGAAGCACACTGATACAGCGTCATGCCGCAGAGACCTTTTCACGATCTAAAAATGTGTATATTGGCTCTCTGTCTCATCTCTATAATTGCAAGATTACCAGCAAGATAAAATGTCCTGAACTTCATTTCACAGACATGACCTGTGAGTCATTTCCTCAGACGGATTCATTTCATGCATTGTACCTATCCTCATTCATGCCCCACATGTCTGCGCCTTTCATGCTTTCGCATTTCGTTCTGTCATTTGATATGAAGTAATGATTTAGCGATGGAAAGGAAAAAAGGAACTCAGTTGCGCAAATGATACTCTGGTTTAACGCACAAAAAAGCACTGCTTCTTTTCATGGGTATCTCGAATCTGCTCTATTGACAGAAAAGAGATTAACATTACCAGTCTTCTATACACAGTGTACGTACCATGTCAGCCACATGTGGTTTCATCTTCAGTAAGATGATATAAACTGACTGAAACTGACGTAACCAGCATTAGAGTTAAATATTCACCTGGTGATTACAAAGTTGTAACGGATTCTAATTCCTCACAGTTGTATCACAACAACCAGGCTAGGTGGGCGATGAAGCCTGACATTTCAAAAATGCATAACACTACTGTGTATTTTCCTTGCATGTAAATAGTAAGACTCTGCCATGCCCAGCAATCTTTACACGACAACGACTGTTGATCCGAGGTGGCTCATCACAGTATACTGTAAGTCAGTTTAGTAGACAACCTCTCTATAATTTTGGTGTACTGTAGAATAAGTTTTAGGGTACCGTACTACACAACAACTATCGAGAGGTTCCATCCAAGATACATGTATAAATTTGGCTGCACAGTTGTGGCAATGGGGCTATCCAGCTGTAGCTTCAACAGTGAGGAACTCAAAGCTCATTGATTGACAGTCAAAAGAGTTAGCTCACACTGAGTATCCGTCTGTATGCGATGCAAAGTATTTAAAAAAAATAGAGAATACAGTTGAGAGGAACCTTTGGCTAAAAAGAGGCTGAAGTCTGCCTCCTAAAATGATGTCTGTTCATTTAATCCTAATCTTACTCTCATCTTGATCTGGAATTTCACATCCTTTCCAGTACAGCTTTACAAAAAAGACCTTCAAGGGAGGCTGGATCCGAAAAACAACTGTACTATCTGACAGGTGCCACATGTGAGGTGCCGTGTCTATGGTAGACATTATGCAGCCTTCTAGTTGTGAGGATATACGTACATGCTACGTATTCAGAAAGGCAATTACTGGAAACGGCATTTGAAGGTGTCTCACAATCCAGGAAAGCTACCACTCCATCATTACAACAGTCACGGAAACTCCCTTTCCTATCCAACCCACGTCAATTTAACTCTACATTGAAATGGACATGACCTCAATCCCAATGAGACAGATTGCATCCTTTCACAATTTTCGAAGGAGATTGTCAAGGCCAAAGTGTGCCCCTATCACGCTAAAGTCCACTATCAAATTTGACCAAAACACTCTGCAACAAGTAAAACTAACTAGCAATACAGCTTGGCAATTTAAACTAAATGGCCTAAATTGTTTTATTACTGTACAGGTACACAACGATGTTCCAAAATAACTTCCCTCTCCAGATTTACTTTGACAATTTCACCCATGTACTGGTGTGAACTCTTTGACCTACAACCGCCAATTAATCCCACTCTTTTCCATTAGAGTAATGCACTCACAACGGTAAAAAATGCGTAAGGAAATAAATCTTAGACATAATGAAAAATACATGAATGGTAAGTTTGCTGTTTTCCATGATGTATTTGATATCACTCATCTTTAGAAAAATACACAAACAAACATACATGTACATGCACATCTCTCTTATATGAACTTTCATTGACCTAGGGGGAGTTGACTAGTATCTAACATGAAATATCACTACCCCATGTACCAGTAACATTTACTGGGCAGGTAAATAATCCTGAGAAGCTATGTAGAATTGTCCTCAACACCTGTGTGAACCATGACGTATCTTACAAACACACATTTTGTATTTAAATGTCAATCACGTGACGACCAAATGGTTAACAATATTCCAGGGTTTCTTTTACTATAATACTTAATCAAATGAAAACCAGCATGCAAATATCTGCCTTCACCTTGACTACGTTTAAAGTAAAATGCAAACCACGGAAGAAAGCGCTGTTAAAGGGTTCAGGTAGCTGATGCTTTGATATTTTTATGACAGAACTATCCAGAGTTGACGGCTGCATCACCACGTCACAACACTGTCAAATCCATCAATATGATACCTTCAGATGACACATATTTTGAAACATTTAGGTGCTCATGCATCATGATTTTCCAGATACAGTTTGATGTCTTTTGATGTGATTATAAACAGCACTTCTTGTGCTCTGTCAGTAACCTGGCCATTTTCCCCATTACAGTGACACGCCCCCTTACAGTTTTCCTTGTTTCTAGTTTTTGTTCAGTCCATATTTCAAACAACATGAACATATGTGCAGAGATAGGGCGGTGCATAAATTACCATGTATTAACTGTACCAACACCTTGGGGAAGCAAGGCCTGCTACAGGTAGAAGCCAGCACACATACTCACACCTGCAGCTTAAGGCAGACCCTCCACCCAACTCTTCAATCTGAATGCCACTTTGCTCTGTCTGGCAGATTGATGAGCGTGTTAGACGTGACACTGGACTCTCTGATTACACCTATTATCAGACTCACTAACACTGTCCACAGAGATATATCACCTTCAGCAAATGTCTCTTCCCACCTGCGTATCCAGAACCCTCAATGAAATAAGATGACACTTCATCAGCTACAAAACACACACACAGAGCATCTTAACACTCCATGTCGTAATATCATACACTGTAACCTATGAACCCTGTGATGGTAAACGACCAACTTCACCCTGTAACTCTTGTGATCTTCCATCTCTGCACAAACTGAAAGCCAAACACTTTTAATTCTTTTCATCTCAAAATACTTCAGTCTTATATTCTGATTCGCTTACTGGGTGCGGCGCGACCTAACATATGGAACATGCCATCTTTCGCATTGTAACTAGTTTGGTATTGCAAACATGGCTATGCGAATGTACGCTACTTGCATGAAATACCAGTCGCCGAGACAAGAGACATGTGACAAACATACCAAAAGGGCCTCAGTAAAAAGTGCTCCCATATCAAAATCACCACAGCTGTTCATACCCGTCAAATTATAAAGTTCAGTGCATTGACACTGAACTCATACTGTCATGCAGAAGGACTTCAACATCACTCGTTATTTTTCTCTTTCGCCCTTTCTCCAGACTTTAAAAATAATATCAGTGAAGCCCATACTTCTGATGTGTAAGCTTGTAGTTTTACAGAATAACAGTCTAGTCACTGCACTATATCGACTTCATTATACCTTTACATTCTTAAATTGCAAACCACAGTTAAACAATAAATAACAAAGTATGCATGTCCTAAATTCTAAGCCTCATATAACTGTCACTTTGCAAAGTATCACGTGTCTTGACCATACTCCATGAAAAGTTGGCACATGTACGTGTTGAAACAATATTCAACCAAAGAGCGTCAGACTCGGAAATATATTGATAAGTGCTGACATGATATTGCTACAGTGCAATACATGTGCTGCCCTTGGAGCTTTCTGGTCAGTCGTTTTGGCAGTGAAAACTGCTTGAGTAAATCCAGCAGCAGATGACTCCAAATTAACTGAGGTAACCTGCCTAGGGTTTGATAAACGTGTGACTGTATGAACAGTACTAATAGAACGTTCTACTCACGTGTTGTCATTAGATTCATCATATCATGAGACTGCAATTAGAAAAGCAGAGTCAAATTTGCTTTAGCAGTGACATATTGTAATTAATCAAAAAATTAATGAATAAATCAAAATTTAATTTAACTTTGAAATCATCACCACATCAAATGGCATCATCATATCACATCCCAATACAGAGCTTTTTAATACATAGCCATCAAAAGAAAAACTCTGTAGATGTGAGAATTAAAAATTTCATGTTTGAAAAAAAAATTACGAAACTTGTAAATCACTTGTATTCTAATCATAATAGCTAGCTGAACAATTCCCACTGCTGCTGAAGTGCTCTCCCGTCATATTTTGTTGATGAACTTTTGCAACAAACCTCGCCTTGCCCTTGTCTTATCGATCAATGCCAAGTCAAATGGGGCTCCTCAACCTTTCACCGGGCAGATGAGATAAAAAAATGCCCATCTCAGAGAAGAGAGATGCAGCACACCGACACCCACACAATTCAAGTCCTTCTGTCAAGTCTTGATGAGAGGCATGGGCTTGATGCAAGAAAACAGATAAAAGGTTCATTAAAATGCAAGTCCACGGTTGGAATCCTGATTGTTCATCTTATTCTGACCCCGAGTATAAGTCAACATCTGAAGATCCTGACTTTCCTTGTGTTCTCCATAAATCCTCTTCTTTTCTAGTGCATCTTGGCAATTAAGTATCCTTTGGCAACTCCATGAATAATGATTAGCCCTAGATTTTCTCCTCTTGCACATCTAAGGTGTACACGTATATTGTGCTGCATGTTAAATTCGATAATAAAAAGTACTGGTTTTTGTGTCTAAAAAATTTATTCTGACTCAAAACTCCATCTGATTGCAAAGTCAAATGTGGGTTTACACGGTATCACTCAAAGAAAATTGTCATTATCTGTAAAATTTTGACAGCTTTTCATCAATATTTGGCAAATGACTTCGAGACTAACTGCATCAACTGGCCTCTAGATAAACACTAAGATCTGCAAAGGAAGTACCTTCTGGGCACACATTTATTTTGACTCCCATTTCAGTAAATTTTACCTACATCCACACAAGAGTAAAGAGTATATATGCACATATCACAGCCAACATTTTCAATTTTCGGGTCTGACTACTTGCTAATCCACATCAACATAGGTGTCTTAGAGATTCAGGAAACCCATTCTCTAACTTCTCGCTACCACCAATACCTGCTATGGGCAACATGGAAGCCACTTTGAGCATGGAGATGAACTCTGTTATGTATAAGGTCATGAAGGGTCAAAGGTCATTGTCGATGCACCAAGGAGTTTATAATGGGTCCCTGAACACATCCTTGTTCCTACAGACATTTGATACTGAGTCAGTGGGACATTATATTTTAGACTCATGGATCACAAACAGGAAGTCCGACAATTTCTGTGTTGTCATTAACCATTCACAGTTGAGGAAATTCTAGATTTCTTGTTACATGGCACAATGCTTTGCTGCATCAACATGCCCAGAGAATTGAGAGAGAGAGAAGTACAAATTTTTTCCCAGCTCTAAAATCCCACAAAACCAGATTTCCTACTGAAGCTGGGGGCCCTGTTCGTGGCAAGCTCTCGTTATAAAATATGCAGTTTCCATCTCACCTCTCATAACGCCCACTCATTGTCAGATATTACTAATTGTCATTCGCATTGATGGTTTCCATTATATCCATATACTTTTTTCCCCCGGATTTACAAATGCAAGGCACGCATTTCCAGGGTCAGAATAAATCTCTATATATCATGGGTTGATTCAGTAATTGAAACGTAGGTAACCAGATTGCCTACAGTAATGTAATGCCTTCAATTTTATCTCTGTATGTACCAACATACACAGATCTATCCACCCATAATAGTCACCAGACTATCTCCCTCCACGTTCCAATCCACTGAACTTTATGAATTTTACACATTTTCTCTTCCTTAAATTATTTATATTAGATTCGTTTTACAGAAAAAGGTAAATAGCTGTCAAAATCCTGGAAAAGAACCTAAATTCCCATTAAAAACACCATTATAATTGCAGTTCTGATTTCATTTATAAGTTCATTGAAAATCAAGGTACATTAGGAAATGACAACTTTAACTGTTTCTAAATGATTTGCAGTTTATATTTGAAGCTAAGTTTATTTTTAAGTCAACCACGCCTCTCCGAGTGCTACCACATGCATATGTTTGTAATCTGTGCGATTCAATACTCACAAAAAACTGGTGAGCAGTTGTGCTTGAAAGCTCCTAGTTATATTCTAAACTTTGTTAGAAACATAGGCAATTCCAAACTACCTTGTGCAAAGCATGTGCACTGGCAAACAATGGCCTGGATGTAGAATTTGAATTCAGAGTAAAACTAAGAGAAGAATGTGAGCTCTATTGCAATGGTCATTCCGGTTTCTGTCCTGCCTACTGCTTGTTTGGACTCTCAGCATAGAATAAAGTGTTATTACATACCATCTAGACTAGACTATTCCAATACATAATTGTTCAGAAACCTTGCCTCACACAATAGGAACCCTGATTGATCATGAAGAAGATTTAACCAACCTGCGCTTGTCTCAAAACAGGTGAATACTGCAATCGGTCTGGGGCCACAGTCAATTGAACATGCATGGATTTTCACTGGGGTGCACATAGACCATACTGTTCACACTATTCCAAGAGCACTGTGCAGGACTGTGTTTGATGAGCACTACCAATGTCATCAACGGGGAATTTAGAACCTCCCTTTGAAATGCTAATGAATTTTTAAGTACTAATCTTTTATGAAGACCGCCGAACAATTAATGAACAATTAATAAACGCTGTAGAGTAAACAATGAGTTTTGATATCAGCGCTATTAATGAATGCAAATCGTGTCTGATGAGGATTTAAAGAGGTGGGATCACATTTGTTAAGAGACGTGCTATCCAAAATGGTATTTCTTACATCATTACTGCCAAGCCAGATTTGTCCTTTATTTCTGTCTGTTGATCAAAATTTACAGTGTGATTCACTGCACTGCATGCATCATTAAAACATGAAGAACAGTTTAATATACATGTAAATATTATCAATATTCGTGGTTAACATTGCTGTTTTCATTTATTTTGTTCTATATATAAAACAAGGTAACATTTCTCATCTCCTCATTCATAGTGAAAGACAGGGTATTGGCCTTGTAAACACACAGGCATGATGCACAATATGAAATCTTCTAGGCCAGACCTAAATTCAGTTGTTACAACATAGGATGCTACACGCAAAGCGGCTACTTAAAAATACTAGGCATTTCAGAATGGTTTTAGGAGCCAAACAAGACATTGTATTTTTCTAGATCTAAGATTCTGGGAAAATACATCAAAAGTCACCATGAGTGGTCAGATTTACATGTAAATCCTGTAGCATGATGTGTACATACTGGTGTCTGTACACAAATACGCACTGTCACATTCACAGACACATTCACATGCATCACTATTTGAGTACCTTCAGATTTTGACAAATTCCGATTGGTCATCTGATACATGTGAGCTGTGGTCATTTGACACTTTTAGAGCAAATGATTGGCTGTCCCAAAACAGAAACCTGAGATCTGTTTAGCATACATATACCGTATAAGCCTATCATTCAAATATCAAAATGGCCCCAAAACACATTTATACAAAAAAAACTTGAGTGTGAGAACACCAATGTGAAATTGGTAAAATATCTAATGACCATAGCACAGCTGCAGATAATGGTTGAGTATTAAAAACCTTTTAATGCTGCACTTTGAGACAGAAATACTCCACACCACGATGATGGGCCCCTGAAAGGTAAACTGTGACTAATTACACCATCTCTCTCTCTCTCTCTCTCTCTCTCTCTCTCTCTCTCTCTCTCTCTCTCTCTCTCTCTCTCTCTCTCTCTCTCTCTCTCTCTCTCTCACACACACACACACACACACACACACACACACACACACACACACACACATACACTCACAAATTTACTGAACTTCCAGATATTCCTGACAAATTTGGTACCTGTGATTCAAACGAGTTCCTTTTTTTTAATCAGATTATGTAATCATCCACAGAAAACAATTCAGACAAATTATACCTTTGTTGTCGAGGGTGTTATCATCTCTTTGAAATAGACTACATACAAATCAATTCTTCTTCAAAGGGGTCCCTGCACTGGATTTTAAAATTCAACACAGAGCTGAAAAAAATTCTCAATTCATTTGAGAGCTGCTATGCAATATAATGTCCTCTGCCCAATGAGCCAAAATGTAGAGTTTTGATTGATTACGGCCATTAAAAAAGCCTGAACAAGCAGGTTTCAATTCAACGTTGCTGATACAGCAATACAGCTTTTTATGGTCTAGTACTGTAGCTTACTTCTCATGGTGCACCGATCTTCTGTAAAACTTCATTTTATCATAAAAGAGAACGCATACTACTCAGTGTGATTTGCTAATATTGCTGCAATACTGATATCAAATAATAGTTGAAATCTTTGACTACTTTGTAATACCAATAACACAAATATGTATGCACCTAGTTTTACCAGTTCCGTAATAACCACCTGTTTGTGAAATCTAAAGAGGTCATTCTATTTTACGACAGCTTGTTGATGATTCCTGAAAGAATTTCAAGGAGCTGACAGGACCCGGCTGTCAGCAGCTGTCAAGTTTTTATAGTGATAATTTGTGGCATGTGCGGTTGTCGCATGTCCAGCCATCTTCACAGCCACAATGGCGTTGTCTGGAACGGAGACTTCAAATTCACACATGATAAGCATACTTAAATTTTGGCACAGCAAGCCTACCTGTGTGACAGTACAACGGAACAGTACATGGATCTCTTTGAATTTTGCTGGGTGTCATCATAAAATACACAAATCAGACATAACTAAACAGCAACATTGCAATGACATTCAAGCTAGCCTTTGATTTTTTCTACTTTGTGTATTCTCTGACAGTGGTACCACTATGACTCTCTCATTTCATCCTCACTTCAAAATACTGAAGTTTCTCCAGTGCCTGTGTTATGCCTTTGAATCCCTCGAACTATTACAAACTGACAAACAAATGACTATTTTATTACAGTAAGTGTTATAATATTTCCAAACTACACAAACTACTGGTGATGCAGAATGGAGGAACTCATCCTACCAAACATTGAAACAGAACAGAACTACTGGAGGGGGTTCATTTGGATTGCAAGGGGCAAGTCCTTGATAACTGGGCATGAGAAACTTCAACCGGGAAATTTTGACCGGTAACCATGCACTGGGGCGATGAACTGATGATTACACTAAATTTGTGTGGAAAATCTGTGACTTGCCAATTGATTGCAAAAATGAGGATTGAAGTATATCTGAGAAGAATAAAGTATTCTACCATCAGCCTAAACCCTTTGAGTGCCAAAGTCAAGTTTTGTAGCCTATATCAAAATATACACCAGTCAATTTTTTTCTAATTTTTGCCAAAATTTTGATAAAAATCTGAAGCCAATAAAGTGTGATGTTCATTTGATCCAAAATTGTCAAAAAATTACAGAAAAATTCACAAAAGTGGCAAAATGTTGCACACTATAATTTTGGTGGGAAAAATTGCAGTGCTCAAAGGGTTGATACTTGTACCTTCAAAATGACTGAGCTTGCGAGGAATCTGCAATTTGATTATTAAAATTAGGAAAGTACTCAAAAGGACAACGCTACATTCTGTCTTCAAAATAATTTTTCTTGCATGGCATTCATACAATTTGCAAGCCCCAAAACAACGTTGTAATTAGTAAAACAGATTTCTAAAATGTAAATATTAACCTAACTTCTTTGAACACACATTCTTGGATGGTAATTAGCAAAGACTGAGAAAGGTTTCTTCCTTGATTATTGGCAAAGAATATCCTGAATAGTTGAAAGGTAAATGTTTATCATCCCGTCATATTCATACTTAGGTGTAACCCAAACATTCACCATATATATTTGCAGATTATTGGGAAAGAGGTAGCAGGGGTTTTAAAGCCTACAATAGCCCAAACGCTGGCATCAAAGCTGCTTGCCCTTGCTACTGAAAGCCTCAGAAGTTCCATCAATCAGATATCAATGCTCAGGAACAGTAAAAATAGCTCTGTAAAAAATGTTTGCATGAGATTGCTGTGGCCTTGTAATTCACAGATAAATCAGACCATGCTAACGTCACTCTTCACACACAGAAGCTTAAATCGAAAGGAAATTTCTCTATTGAACTGTCCTTCAGCAGCATGTTAAATTGCCAGTAAAGGGGGTTTTGATAGGAGTCCACTGTTTACTCCACATTTTAATGGTTTTTGTCACTCACAGAAATACTGTATCACCTGATTGTAGGTTTTTCCCATCATAAATTTCATGTGACCGTGGTCATTGCCATGGCAACCAAGGTAATGTGTGGGCTGAATCGGTCTCTTATCATCCACTTTTCAATTTTTTTTCGTTGAAAATAGAAAAGGGATGCTGAAGACACTACGGTTGCTGCATCACTTCTCAAGGAAAACTGAAGCAGCCATACACAGAATACATCAGAATGAGAGTGCCGAATATAAATCTCAAAATGTCAAATGTCTTGAAATGAAATAGTTGGAGTGTTATTATGAGAAAATGTAAGTCAGTGCAAATGAATGATTTTCATAAGGATGTACTGTCGTGATTACTGGACAAAAACTTTAATCTAAAACATGGGTAATATGCTTTCTGTATAAACTTAAAAATGTTTTCTTCATGAATTGATACACATTTTATTTTGATGACGGTAGGCATCACCAGGTTAGACCTGATCAACAAGCTGTACATGTATTTAAATGTCATACAAATACACAGTATAGCTGTTGGATAGCCGAGTGCTTCACAAACAACCTCCTCGCTTGGTTCAAACAGATTGTTATTCCAAGCGAGGCACTCGATGGCAAATTGAAAACCCAAACACAAGGTAATCCTTTCACAGATGTTGGAAACACTAGATCCATGTTGACACATGTTACTGGAATTGTCGCTATCTGTCTCTTTCATATTTGATGATCTCTCTCATGCTATTCAGTGTTTATACGTAACTGTACACTGACCTATCTATTTGTAATTTTAAGCTTTGCGGTGGTGGATTGAAAACAAGCATCATGGGTGTCAGCTTCCACAGGTGAGAGGAAAGAGGAATGACTGTGTTTCTGGCCACAATATCTTTCATCCTTTTTCACCCAGTGTCCTAGAATCATTCATGTACTGTATACATGGGTCAGTCAACTGCAGTCAGGGTGAGGAATGCTGTGAGATGGGTTCAGTATGAACTCTAAATGTGGCATCTTGTGAACGCCAAGTGACCTAAACTGAGGCTTGACTCATCTTCGGGATACTATCTTCGGGAGAGAACTAATCAGTTCTGAAATAAGTATTTCTGCAATAAAATTTCAAAAGCACACTGTACATCAAGCCAAGGAATGCTTCTGACAACTATGGTGATTGAATTTGTGAAAGGTATAGATTTGATTTTCTCTCAGAATGTGTGAAAATTTGAGGAATTAGAATACCTAATATGACTTATCAGAAAATTAAATTTTGATCAAGATATTTCAGCAGTTTTAATAGTATTTAGTATTTCATAAAAGAAGAAATGTACACTTGTACGGACAAAAAAGTAGTGTGGAGCAAAAATTATCTTACATAAAGTTTCCTGTGAATTTCGCCTGCTACAATTGATATGTTTCAGAGTTTTTCTGTTGGAGGTGAAAGTGATCAAAAAAAATAACTCTCAAGCCAAAGGAACATCAAAGTACCCATACAAACCCCAGAAAGTCCTTTGAATCTCTCAAGGAAGTTAAAAAGGAGGCGGCCAGATCATGTAGATGACATCACAAGACTAGAATGGAGATGCAGTTCTTCGTCTGAGAATTTACATCATGGCTGTAACCTGAAAAACTGCGTTTCCACATGAGGAGAGAAGAGGCAGGTCTATGACATCATCTTTTGAAATATGCATGACAAGCCTGTCTCCACACATCTACTCCTTTATTCAAAATTATACCTTGGTAATGTCCTTTGAGTTAACACCAGAAAGTACCGATCTGACACACCATTCCTACAGACAAGATGAATTTTACAATTTACAGTGCACTGTAAAAAAACAAATTTCTCTCCCTTCAACCATCACAAAACACTAAAAAGACAGGCCACCTCCATAAACATTGACGCTGACAAGTATATGCATGCCGTTATTTTCAAAGTGGAAAGACGTCAATTTCAAGTTGAAATTCATGGCATATAGTCCAACTAGTACGTTTGATAGTGTAGGAATTTAAAATTCACATGGGGGAACTGTGAATTATGAGTCGCAGTGAAGCTGTGTAATCTAGAAATGTCAAAGTAATGTTTAGCATCAATTAGATCACACACTTCTGCCTCATCTTTATTTCAAGCACTACCTTGCTTCAGAAGACCCATTTTCAGCACCCTGGGATCCGAAAAATTTGAATTGCAAAATTTGGAGAGTCACTGGGGAGAGAGAGAAAAAAAAAGAAACTTTCATGTGTGCACTCATGTCTACTTAGCAAAATGACTGAACACACCTTTTTGACTAAAAAAAATGGTAGCCATAGATTTTCTTTTGGTACTCAGTTGCTGAACAAATTAGAGCTTATGAAACATCTGTATTGCAATGTATTACAAGAATTTATCGCACATGATAACTATTCACCTGAGGCTGACAAATCAAAGATAAGACAAACAATAATTTTTTTATAATGCTTCTACCCAAGCAAATTCTATAAAGCAACAGAAGAACAGGACACAACTTTGTTGTTGAAACTGTGCTGGAACTTGGTCTGTGAAGACAGTTTATAAACTGAATGTGAAATTTAGTGACTTCATCAGTTTACGTTTCAAAATACCTTACGCTTGCTGAGGATTATCGTTGAAAAACATGTTTTTTCTTCCCGCTACCATTCCTAATCTGTTTTCTGGGATGAAAATCAACAAAAAATTCAACTACTGGCACATCTATATTGTATACAACTCTAGCACTCGCTTACACTAGTCAACAACCTAATCTTACTGTATTAAGCTTTCAAATATTAATGTATCAACAGTCATGATTTCTATAAACACTAGTAGGTCACTGGAACAGGCCAATCACAGGCTGACACAGATAAAGTACAGGCAACCTGTTGGTTTGAAATGGAAATATTTACCTAACTGAACTCTAACAACAACTCACGGCATCTCAAACATGCAACATTGAGCACATCTAATGATTTCTGTTATTATTAATCAGAACGGAATTCTTTAAGTTTCTAATCTTGTTCTAATAACACAAGCTCCTATTAAACAATACTCATAACATCTTAGCGTATGACATGGTCTCCACTCCGCAATCTGCCTACAACGAGGAGTTAGCAATCGAGTGGACTGCAGTCTGGGACAAAATGGTTGTGTTGCTCTGGCCCATGAGTTTGAAGTTCTCTCTATCCCAGTCATGCTGAACTGAATTTACCAGGGTATCGGACTTTGGGACCAACAAATTGGGGGTTGAATTGTTCATCCGTGATAACTGTCACATTTTCACTCTTATTTCACTAATTTTGTATTAAAAAGCATCACATGTTTTATATTTAAATCTTTAATATTAATAATTCAAATGTAAACAACCTCTTTTTTACCCTTCTTTGTCATTGGTGCTTTCCTAAATTCCTCTCATACCCCACTTACTGATCTCTTTTGAATAGGCTTTTGGTACGAGTATGTTTAAAGTTGCAATATTGGTTGGGGGGAATCATTGCAAACATTAGGGCTTTGATAAAAATATGGTTTTCCCTTGTAATAATACACGAAACATAAAAAATCATAAGCATAAAAATCATAATTCAGATCAAGTCTTTCTAAATCAGCAAATAAAGTCTTCACGAGAACGATATTTTGGGTTGTTCCTGTGGACTCACTCCCATTGGTATACCAATGCGATCACAACACCAGTAGGTGATGAAGTTGGGGTTCCAAAAACATTTCTATACCTTCTAAATCTGAGCAAAATCACTGCTATATAAGGATGATGCATAATACCAAACACTACCGCTGTACGGTCAAATTTGTGAAAATCTGCCTGTTTTTATGTGTCTGGGCAACACAAATCTGCGAAAATTATGGCTAATATTTAGAGCTCTTCAAGTGGGGAGTCTAATGTGTTCAACGTGTTATGCTTTACTGGTTTCAAGAAAAATAACTTTGTGGATAGCAACAGCTCAACCTAGAAGGAAAAGGGTTAAAAGTACACAATAAAAGGATCAATCTCCGGTGAATTGTATCAGATGACAATAAGAGAAACATACTATCTTGTCTGTTACATGATACCTTCACAGCCGTGCCCTGGTTGAGGTGAAACTAGGATGTACAAGTACCTTGTGAAGAGCTGGATTACATGATGCAACTCACTACAAACGGATGAACGAATGTCTTTTAACATGAGCTTATGCGCTGCCAGGTGCTTGCATCCATATTACGAGGAGAACTTCAGCAACCTGCTACACTGGGAGAGCCGCATGTTTGATAACCAGACGTGAGAAGAAACAGTATAGCTCGACTGCAGTTTCAGAATGCAACACATGTGCACTTTTAAACAGTACAAGTACACACACGTATACAGCAGAACATTGCCCCGACACCATTACTGTGTACATAACAAACAACCCTTCATGAAGTAATTCCCATGTAATTGGGTTGTGCAGGTGTACTGACAAGGGATAGGGTTTCACTCTGAAGTGCATATGCACCACAATACAAGAGGAAAAGAGACTCAAATAAAAAAAATCTCCACACAGCAGTCTTACATAGTCTGATCACCTCTGTAAAGAGATACATGTATCTCCCTGGATTGAAGATGCACAAATACCTTTTTTTCAGAAACCAGGATTTCATATAAATTGCTACGTGCTGGTACAGGCAGTTCAGTGGGTCAAATTCTCGCTATCAACTGAAACCTAATATTTTTCTGCTCAGGTCAAGAAACCAGGATTTTCTTTACAGCACAGTGGGTACAGGTAGCACAGTAGGTCAAACTCTTTATACAATTATAATCTGCATGTCTGAGGCACCTTCCACTGTGAAAATACGAAAATGATGTTCAATTATAATATGGCATGACACATTAGCCTTGATATTTCATTATCTTACCAAAGCAGGTTTTATGGTCGGGTAGTTGCTACAAAATCCACCCCTTGGAATACAGCTTCTCGAGGTGATTTCCTCACCTCTGAAAGGAAGGGATGAATGTGGCATGGAACTGCCCACCTCACGATGACTGTGAATATTGCTATCACATGAATGCATGTGAAGTGACATTAGAATACCTGGGACATTAATTTCCACTTCACATGGATGTATTTACACAGGCTCAGCATCTCACTGTCACAAACCTATAAACACTTATTCAATTATATCTGCCGTTCCATTTCATTTTCAAGACCCACGGCCATTTATGGTCGATTCTGAGAAGGTCCACTTGAATGAAGTTTCAAATCAATCCAAAGCTAATGATATTCAATACGGCTAAAAATACATCATACATTCATGCATATGCAATCTGATTAGTCACAACTTAGCATTGTGAATACGGAATGTAAAAATTGAGATTAAATTATTGATAGCTACAGTGAAGCTGAGGGGCAGTTTCAAGTACAATTTTGACAGAAAGAGAATTGAGAGCAAAGATGATGAATTCTCTCCACTTGATGTACAAGCCTTCAAAATATACTGTGAAACAGTCAACAGTCATACTTATTATGTTTACCAATTGGAACAAAACCAGCCTGTGAAAAAGATAATGGTGGAAAAACCTACCATACCGTCTGGTATAGTTAGCGTAGCAAGGCAGACATCAACAATGAAAGCAGTGTGAACTGTGTACATGCCTGTGCAAAGTATGAGAGATGCATTAGAAATATATTGGAGCGATGGAGATTATAGATTTCCAGCTTTGTACCGTACTTGTGATGACTTAGAAATCTGATTAAGGTAGTACGTACCTGGACAGTGCCTGGAAAGTAAAATTGCTCTTTGTTTAAGGAAACTACAAAATATTCTCTTTCATTATCATGAATAAAGATCAGGGTCATAAAAAATTTGCGATTACAGAAACAAATTATAAAACATGTACCAATATTTAAAATTAAAAAATGGTCATTCATCCTTTATATCTTTAGAGAAAAAATTAAATTACCGTTTTAACATAAACAATACAGTGAGAACCTACTTTATTCAACCGGCTTTACCAAGGAGTCCACACAAGCAGAAGACCAGTAAACTTTTGAAAAAATTTAAGCCACCAAAAAACTGTTCACAAGGATTTTCTCTATCGTGCAATCAGCATCCTCCCAAGCCAGAGCAATAATTTCCGCTCTGCTGACCTACGCAAAAATCTTAACTGGTAGCGCTGAGCTGTTGCCGTAAAGAGGTGCGTGGTTTATGACAATGGCAATCAGATGCAAAGACATGCTTGTATATATGTTTGTTTTTGGCACTTCCTGTGCACCACTGTCCTTGATCATATCACCACAAGTATGGCCTAACCCAAGATGAACACTAGGGATTTGCCAAAAGAGGAAGTGAGCCGGCCAATCAATCCCTGACATACGATAAATATGTACCAAGTGGAATTTTATCAGTTTTGAAGTGATCTCCAGATTTTTGAAAAGATCACAAAAATTTGAAGATATCCCAAGCTCTAACCATCAGAGATTACTTTTTTCCAAAGTGGACAAATGCACTTTTGATGAAAATGACAAAAAGTATTAAAATTGCTATAAATAGATATCAGAACCATTAGTATTGGGTATGTACATTACTACACACAGAGTCTGAAGCCATCTGGAGAGCAATTAAGTTTTAGACTTATTACTTATATTGATATTTTTCAAAGAGAAAGTTCTGTATGAATGTTGCAAGGTCCAATCAACAAAGAAGTGCTTAATTGCTGTGGATGGATAACCCTTACACCTACACACATACAAACTGAAAAAATGGACACTAGACTTTCCCAATAGTTATATGTGTGCTTTGGTAACCTGACTCACCTTAGAAATACCCAAGGACCCTAGACATAATTTTCGTACATTCAAAAAAATTTCAGAAAATTCTGTAAAAATTTCCTCCAACCGAACTACCCTACTTTTCAGAGGCATGTTACCAGGAACACACATATTTTTTTCTTTGGCCTTCACCAATTTGTTTCACAGTCTAGCTACTATGAAAAGCCACGGTCGATGCAAGATGTCATCTTTTGACAAAACTGTAAGCTTGGATTGTCAAAAAGCCACTTTTGTCATTTGAGCTTTTCGATTTGCTACCCTAGTGATAAATTAGAATGAGTGCTTGTACCTTCGACAATTATTAGTAGTAGTAATCTGAGATGGGAAAATCAAGCTGAGATAGAGCATATATAGCACCTATACCTCTTATGCCACACTTCCAAAGCATGGATGTAACATATTCAAAATGGACACCTACCGACAATGACCAAAAAAGACATGACGGACTGTGACTGTCGATAGCCTCACAATACTGCAAAAATGACATTTATTATTAGATCATTTCTGGATCAAACAAGACAGTCCATAACAGAATTCATGGGATACCAGTATACTGGAAGGAAACGCTGTCTGGAATGAATAAGCTTGTAATACTTTTGAAGCTTGCTACAATGAAAAAGGGAGATATTACACGGAAAGTCTGGAGGAACACTATACCACAAAATTTGACTTGACTTGTGGATAATTCGCAATACCTACCAGGCTACCTAGGGTTTTCTATTTCACATATGCATACTGCAGATTTATCAAAACAGCCAAATTGGCTGCAGTTCCGCCAAAACACAGATTATTTAAAGTTTGGGGTTGAGAATTACCCAGCATGCACTGAGAAAAACAAGTCATCGTTGATGACACAGTCCCCACTTGTTAATGGGTATTTTGATTACAGGTCCTCAGAGAGGATAGAGTCCTCTTCATTAGGTCTGTGATAAAAAATACTTTTGAATGAATTCGCTTGATACCTGTCTGAGTTATGGCTCAGGACATGAAAAAAATTGTAACAAAATGGTCGCACAGTGGCATATTGGATCGCATCACAAAACAAATTGATGTGCATAGCTATGACATTGGTCGATGTCCTTGTACCAACGTTGAATAAAATTGGTCGAAACATGCGGATATGCCTGAGAAATGGCTCTGTACATGAAAAAATCGTAATAAAATGGCCGCCTGGCGGCCATATTGGATCGTATCACAAAACAGATTGACGTGCATATGTATGACATAGGTCAATGTCCTTGTACCAACTTTGAATAAAATCAGTTGAGATATGCCTGAGTTATGGCTCTGTACATGAAAACATAGGCCAAAGTCCCTGAAGCTACTATAGACATGGATACAAAATCAAGTATTTCCTTACTGTATGAAATTATCTAACTAAGGTCATCCTACGGACAAGTAAACTAAATATTAAAGCTGTCTGACCAGCGGGTTTGAAAGAACAAGCAACTCAACAGTTGACAGAGCTCTGTTGAGTTATGTAGAGAATAACCTTTTGTGACACATGTATTGATGAAGAAGGTGGATATCTTTGATTAACATTGTGAGTTCTGTTTAATAAGTTGAGACTGTACATACTCAGAGAAAGCACACTGAAGAGACAAAGGTTTGAAACTTAAGAAGTTCAAGGTCATCAAAAGCATTATAAGGAATCATGTTACACTTTCATTGCACTGTTTACACAGATTGCATAATTGCTATAAATAGCACATGAGGAATCTTTATACAGCCCAGCTTTACCATAAAAACCCTATCACTTTGACCACTCTTTTAATTGACCACTCTATTTTTTTCCTCAAAAGGTAATTTTATTTTATCCTTACCAAGTCAACCATAAATGGAAATTAGAACTTTCTATCTCTATCTCTATCTCTATCTCTATTGACTATTTTGAGCATTTCTTTTAGATAACATACAGGGCACAATAAATGACGGTTCAGAATATGTCAAAGTTGGGATTCAGGAAAGTTGCCTTTACATGTTTTAATCCTCCAAGATGGTAAGCATTTCACTATGAACTGTCAAAAAAAGTTGAACTTTCTGATAATTCTACACTAAAATTATTTTGGCTTTGATGATTTCCTAATTAATTCAATTATTTAAATCATATTAATTATTTTTTTCTGGGTGAATTGATAGGGTTTATACAGTACAAGAATTACATACAATGTAAGTCAAATTTTGACCAAAAATGACAAAAAATTCCTTAAAAATACAGATTTGCATATTTCATCACAATTTGAACAAGTCTAAGTTGGGTTACCCCTAGGGACCTGTATACCAAATAACAAAGCTGTCTGACCAGCGGTTATGAAGAAGAAGATTTTTACCAAAAACACCTTTTTTGGCATTAATTTGCCTATTTTCAACAATATCAAAAAATTAAAATAAATAGTTTCTCAAAATCATATTTTTCATCTACACAACAAATATCAAATCAGTAAGTACTGCGGTTCTCAAGATATTTGAGTGGACGGACGCCTCACAAACGGACATACATACATACATACATACATACATACATACATACATACATACAGACTGACGCCGGACGCCGGACGGATACCCATCCCAATAGCTTCTATAGACTATAGTCTATAGTAGCTAAAAATCGTAATAAAATGGCCGCACAACGGCCATTTTGGATCGTATCACAAAACAAATTGCCGTGCACAGCTATGACATTTGTCAATAAGCTTGTACCAACTTTGAATAAAATCGGTTGAAACGTGCCTGAGTAATAGCTCTGTACATGAAAAAATCTTAATAAAATGGCCGCCTGACGGCCATATTGGATCGTATCACAAAACAAATTGACGTGCATATCTATGACATTGGTCAATGTCCTTGTACCAACTTTGAATAAAATCGGTCAAAACATGCCTGAGTAATGGCTCTGTACATGAAAAAATCGTAATAAAATGGCCGCCTGGCGGCCATATTGGATCGTATCACAAAACAATTGATGTGCATATCTATGACATTGGTCAATGTCCTTGTACCAACTCTGAATAAAATCGGTCGAAACATGCCTGAGTTATGGCTCTGTACATGAAAAATCAGAATAAAATGGCCGCCTGACGGCCATATTGGATCGTATCACAAAACAAATTGACGTTCATATGTATGACATTGGTCAATGTCCTTGTACCAACTTTGAATAAATCGGTTGGAACATGCCTGAGTTATGGCTCTGTACATGAAAAAATCGTAATAAAATGGCCGCCTGGCGGCCATATTGGATCGTATCACAAAACAAATTGACGTGCATCTGTATGACATATGAAGTAATCCTTGTACCAAGTTTGAATGAAATCGCTCCAGGCATCTCAGAGATATCTGCGTGAACGGACGGACGCACGGACGGACGGACGGACGGACGGACGGACGCACGCACGCACGGACATGACCAAACCTATAAGTCCCCCCGGACGGTGTCCGTGGGGACTAAAAAGGCATATCTTGTCAAACTCAAAATAAACTTTTCACAGCCAAGAACGTTGTTGTAATCCCTTTTTAAAATTCAAATCCAAATGCTTGATGACTTGAAAAACTGAATACTCTTGACTTTTTGAATGAAGTAAAGAAATGAAATAAAAAAAAATGTGAGATACAAAAAAACTCTGCCTGAGGTTAAAGTTGGGATAAATTTGTACATGAGATTTCTTTTAAGGCATGGAGACAAAAATACCTATCAACTTAATTTGCATAATGTCGAATACATGGTTTTTTTCTCAAACACAGCAAAAAGCTTTTTAGCTTGACATAACCAAGCCTTGATGTCAATTATATAATCCAGTGACTGAAATATGAGTGAAATGAGTAGCAGAGGCTGGATTCCAAGGATAAACTCACCATAAAAAGCACATGTTCTGCCAAGCTAATGGACTTACTAAGTAGCAAACATCTAATTTCCACAGAAATTTTTACCCCTGACAGGCCTCACTTGTGAGCGGTGATGGATAGCCGAGGCATGAAAAGCAGGTTTATTAATAAAGAGTGTTCCACTTCAGAACGAAATTTGTGGAAAATGCTTTGCAAAGTGAGAAATGTTACATAACTGAGTTGTCGGCTCGCTGAAAATTCAAACAAATCGTAGAATGATTTTAATGCCTATGTTTAAATTAAAAATATGTGCTGGTGGTGCAGCAGTCTTCAACGCTGTCTACATCATTGGTAATTTTCTAAACCAGTCTGTACACTCAAAGTGTTCACCTTGCATGAATGCCCTGTCGACTTGGACCAAGCCATGAGTGGCACCTTGGCTGAAATGGGAATGAACTTCAGCTTGTCAGAAGGTATAATATCATTGATTATAAGATTTATGCATTTGTTAAACAAATTCAAATATTGGTCTCAAAATGAAATATAAAGAAATGGACCAACATTACAGAAAACATTGCAGAAGAGCTGAGCAGCAGCCGCAAGGCCGTTGAAGATTGATTCATTTCCTGCGTTTTCACTTTTGACCAATCAGCGACTTTGTACAACAGGTGTGAACATTCTTCGACCAATAATATTATAACTTCCGATGTGCCGCAGGTCAGCAATTATGTGAAAAACATTTGGGTTGACTTGCAGCTGTCTAATGATTACAATACAACACAGGTTGTACAGGTAGCATTGATGCACCTGTCAGATTAATTCATAGACTGAGCTAACAACCAAAAACAAAGATGGGACAAATCACATACAACTTTGCAAGGAAGATACTTTGAAGAAAAAAAATAGCTGAAAATAAAACTGCTGCCAGCTACCCTGGCACAAGCTTTGCGATGAACTTCTCCCAAAATAGGGGTTATTTGTAGAGATCAAAAGAAAGTGACTGTATTTACATGCATTTAAGGAGAAGAGCGTGATATTCCCTCGGCATTTATCAGCAAATAAAGAATGAAGTGTTCAACATAAAGTGATATATTCAAAGAAGCTAACATTCACTACTCTGTTACTGTATTACTATGCAACTATACTGTAGGCAATTTGTTCCTCCTGTTGCCATGGGAGACATCTTTCACTGCTCGCTCTTAGTGGACTGGACCCACTATTCTTCAGGTGCAGCACTCAACCAAGGTAAGTAAATGTGGTACTCTTGAAGTCTAGCCAGGGACATCTGATGACTGACAAGTCCTTACAGTACTATGTTGGAACACTGGTCTATATCTAGTACAAGACAATTAGACTTATTCTGACACCAGTGGAGAGATTTGATTCTTCACAGGTATGCTCCAGGACTCTTATCATAAACCCCTTCAATCCTGTTACTTTATACATTAAAAGTCAAACAACACCATTGAAAACAGTGCCGGTTGTACCAAACACTTGGTGTTTGGGAGGGGGGTGTTTAAACACAAATATCACAATAATAATAGTCCCAACGTCCATGTCTTCTAAATGGTACAATGCTGCAGGATTGGCACTGTTGCATATCTGTACAAGGTAGAGGAAATCGAGCATAAATAGAAAAATTACTGTATTTTGAGAATTGCAGTATGAAGCCACCTGAAGGTGTCCAAAAAACAGGTAAGTTTTCTAAAAATAAAACCACCATCATAAAGCCCCTACCATTAATGTCTTGGAGCTAAATAAGAAGCATGGAAAAAGACTTGAAGATAGGCATGGGGCCAATGCTACTGAATTCGAACCGAACGATCCATTCCACATCTAAGACACCCGAGAAGATATGGACTGATGAGAGCTTCATTTCAATGTTGGAGATGCAGGATCGGCCGACTCAAAATAGCAAGTCAGTGACATATGTTTTATTCAGGAAAGAAGGAACAGGATGATGAACACGAACTGTCATCATACTCCTTCGTATCAGAATTGAGATGCATCATGTTGACTCAAAAGCATGCAATTACGAACAGCCGCACACTCTCTCTAAACCAACACTCTCCACAGCAGTTTCTAATATTAAACAGCCGAGTTTCAAAGGTGTCACTTCTAATCGCACGTTGACTTTAAAATTAAATGTGACTATCACTCATGAATAATGCATGTAATTTCTCAGCTTCAAAGGAAGGACGAGTGAATACATTTTTCACTCCTCTCTGAATGAGAATGGCAAATACTGTGCTAACAATGACACGGAATGATCTTGACGCTAATACAATGGAATGGTGAGGTTGATTTCAAAGCCAGTACTATTCATCTATTGTCCTGACATGAAATGATTTGTATTTTTTTCAAAGACAACTAATTTTACATGTATATGCATGTTCCTGTGTCATATAAATACAATAAAGATAAAAATATAGCATGACATAATTATATTATCCAGGGTGGAATGATTGATGTAGATATAATTTTCTCACTTTTATCACCATTTCCTGCAAATACACCGTCCCTATTATCAACGAAGATATGCGTACTTTCCCCGTGAAGTCTAAACATGCGCGATTTTTTCATTTTCTTGTGCTAAATATACATATGAAAACAAATGTCTCTGTGTAAATATTATCCTATGAGCTCTGTGAGCTTTCACTCGAGCTTCACTTTATCATTACGATGTTCCCGCCACATATCACTTCAACATACAGAACTTGTAAGAGTACAGACCAGGTATGTTTGTTGTTACTGACAGAGGGGTTGCTTGGGGGGTTATTTGCAGGGCTTATGAGGACAAATCAACCTTTGTGGTCACCGGCCCTGAGTCCCAGGATTGTACTCCCCTGTGTAGGCTGGTATAATTAATGATTTTTTGTTGCGCTCTGTCGCTTCCTTATTATTTTCTGCTACTCATCCATGTCTTCAGTTTGAAGGAACTGTTCAGAAATGCCGCCATTAACTCAAAATAAGCTGACTGTTTAGTAAATCACTTAAGTGGCGGTCAGTCAGGCCTCAACAATTGGCAATGTTATATGAGACAATTTACTGGACCACGACCCCAGTTTAGGCAATCGCAGAACTTGGACCTTATTAAAACTGACCTCAGATTTGCTCCATTTCTATCATTTTGATTATATTACAATGTATATACTTCAGTTAGCCCCCTGAATGATGCCAGGCCGAGTTAGGCAATACATTTGAGTACCGGTAATACTTTGAACTATTGAGCTGAATTGGCTCACTTTGTCCAAACAAAAGTAAATAGATATAAAATTGAACTTACTCATCAAAAGGTTTTGAGCACCAACCAATCTGTACTCATTTGATTTGATAATTCTGCAATCAGTGTGAGATATTATTGAATATCACTATTGTCAAACAATTACATGATGCAAATTGACAGGCCCTTGTTTTTTGCACTTCTTATCTAATTTCAATTTTCGATCTCCAATTTACTGCAGAAATGCACATGTGCAAACACATTGCAGACGCTACAACCTCTACAATCCAGACACGGTTGTTGTAGACCCCGATTGTTTGGAACACGCGACCTCCAAAGGGTTGGGCCCTTTCAACAAACAATCCTATATCTCAAAAGCTGCACATTATGATAAACATTTTATCCACTGTGATAATCTCTCATGAAGTGCTTCTACTCAAAATGATGTCACTGACTATTGACAGGGCTTTCACAAAGTTTGATTTTGTTGATTGAAATATTTACAATCAAACAAAAATATTAACGCAGGCCTGTGTGTCTCTGCACTTGAGACATTCAGACTGTCTGGTGCATTGAACATTGAAAGCTTTCAAAGTCAGAGTGCACGGCATGGTCATGTGCAGTATGTAATACTGAGACACGGTCATACCACAAATCTGGGCTGAGAAAAGTGTTTGTTTCAAACTATATGACATATTTGAAAATCTGGCAATGTCCAAGTGGTTTGTAAAGGAAAAAAAGAGAGGATTTAATTTAACCTCTTTCTTGGATGATCTCCCCACCATTATAACCTATAGTCCACTTTATGTTAAGATGGTCTGTCTGTGTATAGCTGCACCAAAGTGCCTGTTATGTACTGATATTGGAACAGAGCTAGCCAAGGAAGATAATGTGAGAATGTGAATATACATCTCACGACAGAATAGCGCTGTTCACGATACATCATCTGAGCTCTCTATCCTACAAGCCACTTAAGATGATTCCACTCTTTACTGAGGGATAACAAATCTCGTCCAGAAACAGCGCTGACATTAACACACCAATGAGTGATGGACTCACAGCGTAGGAGTGTGAACATTTTAAAGAGTTAAACAGGCGAAATAGAGGCTGAGATGATGAAAATGTTGAAAATTAAGGCCCAAATGGATTAAATGGACTGGGTGAAATAATGTTCCACTGGCCGTATATTGTGCTTGTTCAACACCAGGGGCTAGCTCTATACCCGTACACACAAAAAAGTGCACCACACCTTGTCTAGAATCGCTACCTCTCAGTCACGTGGTAGTGTATTCCTCAGAGGTGATCCACTTAAATTTGTAAAGCCACAAAGAGTCCATCAACAGCAGTCAGACAGACTCTAACATTATCTGCCGCTGTCATGTCCTAGATTGCTAGTGATGTTTCACCCACAAAGTCCCCTAAATCCTGAAATATAGGCTCAAATCAATCTCGTCCAATATTTCTTATCAACTAATCTTCCCTCATTAAAGGAACTTTGTAATCTCTGCAGACTTCATGAAAATGTGCATCAAGTTTCTGACTTTATGAAAAGGTCAAGGAATGAGAAACGTCCTCTGTGAGACATTGGTTGGAGAATGATACGCTATTGTGAGCATACACAAACATCAAAAGCTATTATGCTTGTTGAAAGTAGCTGCCAGTAAACACGTACATAGTTTGTTTAACAGTGTAAACCAGTTCACTTCTGTAAGTCAACACCTGCCTGGCCTTCATGTTTACTATACTAGGAACATGAGGAAGAGGGCCTACGGCAGAAAATGGCAAATAAATCGTCAGAACTCCGTTTATAAAATTGTCCTTTCAAGTTGGTCAGGGCAAAGTGATACAAAGAGAGTAGTGGTCTGGACTGAATGGGGACAGTACATGACCCTGTGACAACAACAGCGTATTTTCACCAACCACACCTACTGCAACATACATGTATACACCCACCGGGCAGATGTCAACCAACAACAGTCTGTAGACAGCAAGCTGGAACTGACACAGGCTATGATTGGTGGAAAAACAACCATCAAACAAGAAATGGAAAGGCGGGCATCAACATGGCAGCTCCCAAGAAGCCCTTTCTCTGTCAAGCTGAACACATACCTTGTTCCAATCTTCAGTGGTACAGTTGCAAGTTGAGAAGCCCAGTTTGGTTTGAATATGATTATCTCAAAACGGATAGGAACAAAGTCAAATATGGCATTACATAATGCCTCTCTCTGGCTGACATACATACTTTGGCATTGAAAAGTTACAGCAAGCAACACAGAATGAGCAGTTTTGAATGAAAACTTCATTTCAAATCATGGAACAAAACTGCATTCTTTGACCATTAACCCAGCAAAAAATACATCATGTATAATTCTTTCTATAGAATTAGCCAACATATTTTATACTGCCTGCCATTTGATTAACATACTAACCTGTACTAAAGCCTTTATTAAAAGCAATAAATAATACTTTCACTCCTGGCTGTGTCAATAACAGTACAAGTAACATTATCTCAGACAACAGGTTGAAACCAAACTGAGGTAGGTATGTGTAGAATACTATACAGGAATATATATCATTGGTGTTGGAAAGTACATACTTCTCTTTTGTTTATTCATTTTTCCCAATATTATTGGAATCGATGATATTGGAAAACAAGTATTGATCTATTGTATTGGAAATAATCAAGTTTGCTACACCCATAAGGCTTATCGCTATGGTCAATTTGTGACAGAAAATAGCACAGCGTAAAATTAGCTGTTGTTGAAAGAAAGTTGGTCAACTTTTATTATTATTTTACATTTGTGTTTGTTGTTGCTACATTCTGAAAAACACTCACCATGATTTCTTTATAATCCTTATCACAATTGTGGTAGGTTATAAACAACCATATTCATGTTCCGTCTCCTAATTTTGTCAACTTTTTTTCAGAAAGAATTTTAGACAAGTAGCTTTCTTATTTTTATGTATTGGTGAAAAGATTACAATGTCATGAAAGGAAAAAAAAATTTATATTTCCCATCGAGTTTTAATAACAATGGATATTGGCCATTTTGGATTTTAAAATATCTGTTACTTCTTAGAAATTTGTTTCTCTAACAGCTGAATTTGTTCCATGACCCAAAATGTTTATTCTTTATTATGAAACAGAATGGTCTCTACTTTTCTTGAGTATTAAAAGCTTGAACAAAATTGTAAATTCTTAAGAGAATAAATGAAACTGACCCATTGTCACTGGCTCATAGGATGTACATGCCTTACAGAGTGTAATGGGCGTATCAAAGAATTCAACATTGGTACAATGGTAGACGTGTGTACACATAGGCCCTCAAGAAAAAGTTTCCTCAAGGTCAATGATGTACAAAACCCTATAAAAATATCAGTGACTTGAGATGCGAGTTCTTTTACATTTAATATACCATCCTGCTTTGGTAGAAGGGCATGAAAATGAAAACTTTTCACAAATTTTGAAAGTACATTGAAATGCGCAGAAATGGGTGAATGTTTTTGTTGATTATCGAATCCCACGCACTCCAGACTGAAAAACAATTTTCAACAATATTTAGTCTATATTTCATCCAGGATCACATCAACAGGGGGGACTACCCGTGCTTCCCAGAATATTTAGGGGGAATTTCATCAGTTTGTGTGTTCTAATTGTATAAGGTGTGACAGGCACCATTTGGGGGGCTCGTCCCTCCTTGACAATTTAATAGTGGGTGCCATCATGTCAACAGAGGGGGAATCCCCATCCCACTGTCCAGATGAAACACTATACAGTGAACATTCACAGGCAGTATTGACAGGCTTTTGAATACTCCACAGTTCTCTCTGCTGCAGGGGAGTCAGCCATGATACAGTGCTGACAAAACGTTTGGAAATATCGCAGATAAAATGTACTATAGTTACTATATGGCTTTAAAGTTCAGTGAAATGAATGTTGCTTCCCCCTCTGTCTGTGTTTGTCACAGTAAATGCTAGCAAAACATTTGTTTAAATGGATGCTTCACATCTTACATCTTTATACATCCCTCTGGCAACATGGGATACATGTCCGGACAAGATAGCATAAACCAATATTTCTTGCTGTCAGTATCATCTCATGAGAATACATCCTCATAGCGATTTACATGCATGTGTGCCAGCTCTTCATGCCTTTTTAAGCAAAGAACAAACCAGCCATTGCCCATAAATTCGACCCACTTTACATGTAACATATGTAGCAACTACTGCAGATGTAAAATGTCTGCAAGGTAGGTGTACAAACACATCAATTACCTGTGTGTCCACCTTAGAGCTATGCTATGGCACTCTGAGGACTTCTATGTAATTTCAGAGAGGCCTGACGACGTCATTCTTTCATCCGTTTCACTGCTGTGTTAGGTCCCCCAATACTCCTTCCATAGATTAGTCTGCATGTTTTGTAATACTAATACACACTGAAGTGACGGCAAACTGCTTCATAAAACAATGCTTTCAAGACTCCAAGTGCTGATACTAGTTATACTTGAGAGCTCCAAAAACCATAAAAGATAAAGCCGAAAGTCAATAAATGTTTTACAAGCATAAAAGGGAAAAGGTCAGATACTTGATGAGATATACTGAACTGAAATCGAGCACAGTAACCAACCACTTTAATTGTTTAGTTCTCATGAAATTATTTGACACTGTCGTTCCTCGGCCTTTGCTTCAGAACTTAACAGAAACTGTTGCGCTGTTACAAGCGACCAAGAAATTTTACATGATAATTTACCAAACTTCAAGAATGCCTTTCTGATGAAAATTGTCCCTGAAGCTGTTAGTACACTCATTTAGTACGTGTATGCTTTGAGTTCTCATTCAAAGTAATGCAGTGCACCTGGGGTGTGTGTATCATTGAACGGCTCACAATCATCCAGCCAACTGCCACCTCTTTTGACCTCTGACCTCTCTGAGTGCCAAGGGAAAGCCAATAAAGAGGAAGGTCACCTGAGAGGGTAGGGGAGTTCAACGAGTCAAAGAATATTGCCAATAAAAGCTCATAAACAGTAACAACTCCTCCATTTCACTGATGCCCACATTGGAGAGAAAGTCTCTTGTTGACTTTCGTTTCCAATACAAATCTACCCATATCTGTGTGTGAATGTCAAAGGTCTCCTGTCGGCGATTCAGCTCAACACACTGATCCAATAAAACATGAGAGACAGATAGAGAAGAGAGTGAAGAGAGTGTGGTGCTTTTAAATTAGTTAATGTACATGTCGTTATCAATGACTCACTGCGCGTCTTCATTACAGCGGCATGGATCTGAATTATTAAATTTGGCGATCAGAGCAGTGAAAGAAATCATGGGTAATTTTAAAAGTACATATTAAAAGAAGGAATGTGAAATTTTGTACAAGGCTGATCAACAGAATAAATGACACTGGGAACACCTGAGCTGTTTGACAAACAGCCTTACTTAAATTTTGTAGGATGACAGTTTAGCGGTTCACTGCATGCTTTATATGCTACTGTAGTAAACTGGCTGACACCTCAATCTTTTTAGATGGGCAGCTTTTTTACAACCATTGTTGACACATGTATTGTTGTGGCTGAGCAAACGAGTCACAACAATAGACAAAAGATCACAATATACCTTGGTCAGACAGATACTGAAGACGATAACACACCCACATGAACTGCCATTCAACCTACCTCAGATGATCCTATTATGAAAAACCCCAAGGATTTCTTGTAGCTGGGAAATATCAGCAATCCGCAACGGCAGGGGCGTTGGCCATTGTTGAAGGCAGAAACTGATTGAAGTGGACTCAGAAAAAATTCACGTTTAAATCCACAAGTCAGCGCATCAGTTAATCCACTGAGCTGATTGCCATTTAGCTGGTCTCAAAAGATCTGTCAACAGTCAGGCACACAGGTAAAAAATACAACATCCATTGTGACTCCTTAGCCTGCACCAAAAGGACAGTATGGTATCAAAACTGGACTACCTAAGTCAGCATTTCCGACACGATGCCTGTACTCCCCGATTCATTGGTTGATGAAGTCATTTTAGCTTTTAAATTTTAGAAGCACAGAGCGATCGGAATTTAATTTACTCTTCCAGAGATATCACCGGCACGCTATGATTACTGTGCATCAATGGAGGTAAAACAGTCCGGGGAAATATCCCATAGCTAGTCATTCGTCATAATTACATACATTCAAAGCTGTAAACTAGAATGGGGTCTCATTTCCTCTAGAAAGTGTTCATTGCATAAAATTGAAGAAAATAGTCTGTTTGGATCTCGCTAAAGGCAGCACACTGTTCTCCTTTATCATTATCTGACCGACTCTAATTACTGCATTCTATAAGAAAATAAACATAAATTTTTGGTGCCCTCAATAGGCAGCTGGATTTGTGAGCAATCTATTCAAAATACCTTTTTTTCAAGAAAAACAGCATCAACAATATACATGACAGCAAGTGTAAGTAGGTATATTTACCATCAAAGGTAAGATCAAAATTCAACAAAGAGGGGAAAACATGCATCCACAGAATTGGATGAAAACAAACAGATCAGTAATCTGACTGAATTTTATCGTACAAAGAGAAATCAATAATTCAAATAGTTTTGATTATGCTTCAAGTTCTGATCAAATCTTATCCTTCTTCTCTTTTTTCCATCAGTCCCCATGCCTGGAACATAAAACTTTAATTTGTCAGCCTCCTCAAACCATAAACCCCGCACAGTGAGAGTATCTGTTTCAGACACACAGAGGAATTCCTCCTTGTGATATTTGGCAGCAGATGTTGCATTAAAATAACTCAAGTTTTTCTTCTTTTAATACTGGTGTTTTGTAAGCAGGAAGCTGGACCTGTAATTCTGATAAAACATTGTGCAATGGAGCACAATTTCTATTTTTTTTTATTGTCTCTTATGATTTGAAACACGTCATTGAATAGATACACATGTATGCTCTTTCACACACTGCATATTGATGAAGTGACAGTTCTAGGAAAATGGCCGTATAAACTGTGCATCTGAGATTCACTTTGAGGCACCATATATTTGTCTCTCTACATAATTATAATGATGACGCATATAGAACATATGCCACTTGACAACAACATATCATCCTAAGACTCATAGTACATGTAACACAACGATGTATTTTGAAACAGAATTTGTAGTCCTGCTTGCTCCACTCTGAGGTCTGGATACAGATTTTCAGCTGTGTTTGATATAAATAATTCAGCATATTTAATCCAAACTATCTCAATTTAAGCTGGTACATGCCTCAAAAGCGAAAGATTCCAACTTTTGCTCAAAATTTCCCCAGCGAAAGCTTAAACCATTCTCTCACCAAATTAAGAATCAAAATCAGGGGTCACCCTGCAAACTATGATACTACAGAACTAATTGCCTAACATTTACTGGTATTTGAAATTCAAAATGGCCACCATTTGCAGAAAAGAATTGTAAAAATATGAGAGTCTAAATATTTGTCCCCAAGGCGCATTCTAATTTGAACAAAGGAAATAACAAACGTGACGCATGAACTTCACGAAGACAAAAGAAAAGTGACTGAGTGATGAAATGCCTCCAGTAGGTCAATTCAGCGGATTCTCTCCAGCAAAACTCAAATTTAAAAATTTGAATAGGACTCATATTTAAAACTGTGTTTCGCTTGGCAACCACTCAACCCAAAGCTCTATAAGTACACAAGCAGTTTCAAATAATTTCATAGTATTGATAAAGTCACCACCTGACAGTAAAATCGGTGGCAACAAAAGCTGATGAGTGTTACATCCCTAGGCCCCCATCCTCTACAAGAGCATCGTAACAACTAAAATTTCACAAAAAGCAAGCAACATGGAATCTACGAAATTTACAAACTGAAGCTGAACTTACAAACACTCATTCAAGATTATATGAATGGAACTGCATTTCTCGAAAAACAGGTTCAACAAAATCTTTTAACAGGAACATTTAATGCTCAAGATACAGTAAAACGCTGCTGTCTACTGGTTTCAGAATTTTTGTTCATTTTACAACAGTAGCAGCCTGTTGCTGTATGTAAACATGGTCAATAGGTGTTACACAAGTGATTCAAGTGTTGGTAATTGCTTTGCATAGTGCTATGTTTTCATGTGAAGCATCAAACACAGCTTAAAATGTGAACAATAGGGTGAAGTTTGAGAATAAATAGTTCACTGGTCGTGTGCTATAAATTTACAACAAGGGGGAACAAGGTCACACAACTACACCATTTTGTTTCCATAACAGCAATTTCACAGAGTTCAGTGATTTCATCCAACAGCTAACTTGGATAGTGAAGATTGGAATAAACTCTTTGAAAAGAAAAAAGAAAAAAAAAGACAAAAAAGAAGAAAATAAAAGGAAAAAGGACCCTGAAATCAATCATGGCAACAAGGGGAATCCCTGTCAAAGAGAAAAAATGCTCCTGTTTATTCCTATTTATTGAGTCGCTCTGGGTGACATTCATTCCCTGCTGAAGAATCCAAACACACTGCCAATGAACATCAATACTCAATATATGTCATCTGAGCGGCAGAAATTCTCAGACAAGAACCAACCTTGGTTTCACCTCCATGCAAAGACAAACTAAATCTAGTCTGGAAACCTTACCAGTACAGTTCCTTGGTTTCAGTAAATAAATTAGAGCTGACAAAACTGGGAAATGGGGGTTGAGGGGAGGGGAGGGGAGGAGGAAGGAGGGCTAGAGTGACCTGCACAGTGAAATGCAATGCATAGGCAAGTGAGGGATTGAGGGCTCTTAATCTGCAATTCCTTGATTAGAATGCAGTCTGATGTAGATCAAATAACCCACACATTATCATGTTGTACATTCTTCAGCATCCAATCAGGAAGTCCATCGTCTCTACAGTGTTGTTTATCCAACAACTGCTGTACATCAGCCGTGGTAATGAACCTGACATCATCCAACAAATGGTTTGCTATCCTATTTTTATCAAAACCAACCAAAACAGGAACAGTAAACCATGGAGAGACTTATCTTCGCTGGAGTCCTTTCAGCAAAGAATGTTGCAGATTTGAGATTTGCAAACGAACTTCACTTTGACCATCTACATGTTCCAACATAATAAAGGTCCAGATTTATGAAAATGAATAATCTGAACAGAAATTAATCTCGAGGAAAAAATGTAGAGGGATGACAGGTTTATATTACGTGTACTAAAATTTAACTTAAAAGGATAGTATTGGTAAATTTTCTTTCTTTAACAAATAGAAGACTGACATTCTAGATTATAATCATAACTGTAACCATGAAATAAAATACTTTATCAAGAACTCTGTTGATAAGGTACAAGTATGTTCCACAGCGACTTTACTTCAAAGATGTTTACCTTGGACCAATTACTCTCACATTTGGTTATGTGTGCACATGTCACTGTTTTTATTAAGGCAAATACAAACAGTATAAATGTCACCATGGTTACCAAGCTATTTCACGGTTAACAAGTTCCTCCTTATAGTACACACTGTACTGGTAGTAGACCATGTGCACATCAGAAGAGGGTACGCTAGAAATATTTACACGCACCCACGTACCTTTGCAAAACCACTGCATGAATGTGTAGCTTGAGATTTAATGTTGAATATTCACAGGAATCCTGATTGACAACACTGCTCATACAAATACTATATGAAATTAATAACGAAATTTATATTTTCAAATTCATGAATATTGACTGTTACTTACCAATTATCTCAGGACTTGGCTTCCAGTGACAAATTTCAAAATGTGATTTTGATTTTGATACGACTACTACTGCTGAAATACTACTGTAGTTGCAATCACGCTGTCAGTACTGACATTCAGAATGTCATTAAAATCTAATTCTGCGGGATACAACAAACACCACTGCTTTGTTTCCTTAAAGCATGGTAATATGCATGGAGATGCAATATAAACAGTAATTTAGCCCATGTCCGTCGTGAAGTTTCTCTTGGCTCCAACATATTGGTGAATGCACACTAGTGATGTTTTTGTTAAGGGTGGTACCCTGGTAAATGGTACAGGGGTTCCCCAGTCATTTTACCAGGGTTACCCTTGGTATATCAATGCAATCAGATTAAGGGACAGCTGAGATGGTACCAGGGTTTCCAAATCATTTACCAATATTCCCCAATATGTATTTGATACCTGTTTACATAAATGTTACCAGGAAAAAACTTTTACACTAGAAGTTTTAGTTCATTTATAGTTACTGCAACTACAAAGTTGAATTTGTTTATTCTGCACTGTGCAGTTGGTCTGATCAACAAACTACCATATCACAACATCTAAAGAGAGGGTTCTGCATACTGAAGTGTGACATAAATTTTCAGCACAAAATTCAAATATCGATAATGAAGGAAAACACACCAAAAGTGTTACTCAGTTTTGTGTCAAATTCTTGCAGAATGCACTCCATATGCATGTATGTTCATTGTAGTGGTAGCATGATATTTATACGAATACCGTAAAAAAACACAACAAACAAAAAAACACAACAACAAAAACCATACTCAATTGTGTATGTCACATGTACAAGTTCTGCATGCTTTCAATTGTCAAAAGATTAATGGCCGGGTTTGTTTTGTTTGTTGTGATGGCGTCAGGAATGGCCTGCCCTACAAGCAGCATAACAGCCCGCTTTACAATCAGCGAATAACTTCATGGAATGTATTCAATTATGACTAAAAACATGCCTCGACATAACCAACAAAAAATGTTGCTGGTATTACCATGTGTTACCTTTAGAAAACAAATACTACAGAGGTTGGACAACACTATGCTGTCTGTTTGTTGTACCAAGCTATACCGGGTAGGTCTGGTAAATTATGCTAGTGGTCTGGAGCAAGTGAATGTTGCTGCTGCTATTCAGACAATGTCGGTGACCAACTCTACTGTCATCTGAGCAGAGCAAAACAGGTACTGCAGGGGGAAATAAAACATATGGCAGCGATGGTAATTTCCACTTTGCCATGGATACAATCACTCTATCCCTCCTTATTTGTGCGACAGTGCCTGGAATTCTACTCTGAACTGTGTAATGAAAAATTCATGATACTACTGAACGCTAGTACTTGGCATGAAACTGTGTGTACATGTGTGTGTGTGTGCATATATGTTTGTGAGGGTGCATGCATGTGTGTGTTTGTGTGTGTGTGTTTTTATACATAAATGTATGTATGTATGTATGTATGTATGTATGTATGTATGTATGAATGTATGTATGTATGTGCAATATATGTATATAATCCTAACACCATGAGCCTTTTATGCACTTGCAATAGTTAATGAGTAAAATCACTAGTTAATTGATACTAAAATACATCACGGTTGTCATCTTGGCAGTGAAGAAACAAGTAAATACAGGGTAAGCACAAGACAGTACTACACTTGATCAGTAATTTCAATTGATTGTGCACAATCTGCAAATTGTCACTATCAACAGTGCTACATTGACAACACTGTCTGATGTTGTGTGTCCAACCAACACGCCATGGGTAATGAAGTTCAAGAAGATCGAACAATCAGCAAATACAGGCGGAGTATTAAAAGTTTGTGTTCAATCACCACGACAAACATCCACTTGAAACGCTCACTGACAACCATATGACTCCCCGTTGTCAAGTACATTCCATGGAGTTGCAGTTGTTTACACACTTGAAAATTCTCTGAACCATTCCAAGTTCATGACTTTTGCACTCTGCTGGTTAAACACTTGGAAAATTGTATGCACCTATTCTGAGTTCGTGACTTTTGCACCCTGCTGGCAAATGGGGCTTTGTGTCAAAAACAGGTGAATGTTCCGCTTTTCTTTGGCGTAATTTGAGATTCAGACATTTGAACATTCTTTAATCTTGTCCTACCGGGTATTTCTTCAAAGGAAATCAAAGCATACCTCTTCTTGAAAACATACATATAATTTACAGGTTTGGCGATTCTTCCCTTGATATTGTCATTGTTGTTTCCAGATATATGAAACTAGAATCCACTCTTCAAGACGGTGCCTCTTAGGAAATTGATAGGTTGTCCACAACAAGTCATCCACCCACGCATACACTATGCTTTGTAGCAGGTTTGTTTGACTAATTCATGGAGCAATGAAATAAAATACTGGTATACATGAATCTTGTTATACGACCACTTTGAAAAGAGCGATTTCATCATTTAACAGAAAGTGAGTGCAATTTCTTTTCATGGAAAGATAGACTACCTCAATCTCAAGAGGTTCATTCACTGAAACTTTCCAGCATCCTTCTGTGAAACAAATTTCAATGCAAAGATTCCTGACAGGCTGTTTCTGAACTTTTCCAGAAAATATGATAAACAAATTTGAAACAGAAAAGATGATTTCAACAAAATTTGAATAAGTCTGAATGCAAAGATCCCTTCAAAGATAAACAATAGAAAAATTGCACTGCAAACAAACAACACATTTCAATCGTTTTTTCAATACTTAAACAAGGCCAAGACTTGACTTCTGTTAAAATCCAGCCTCTTTCGTAGCCTTAGTTATTTTCATATCCAATATTTTTATAAATTTTTGTTGTTTTCACACCCAACTTTTTTATAATAAATTGTAAATAAATATTGCACAGAAATACAGACAGTACTAGTAGACCATGAAATCTAGTATCTTTCCAGAGTCAACGGTTTAATACAGTTTGAACATTGGATGTCATGTAAATTGTTTACTTCACCTTAAAGTCCCTGTAAACAGATTCACGATTACCATAACAATCAGGTTACGCCAAACCATGGTGGTGAAAGGGTTATACCACCCAACTCTCTTCTTTGTTATTAAGCCATTCACAATGCATGACAAAGACCTCAGAACAAACAGTGCCTGGGCCCTCTATCAGGCTTTTATGGAGAGAACATAACAAGCATGAGCATCTTCCATACGATTTGACTTGTGCACTGAGTACTATGAATATAATATAAGCAGCTGTCAAATGCAAACCACACATCCCTAGCTGTGGTCAAAGACAGAAACTTAACGTAACGTGTCTAAAAACAACTTGCAACAGATGATCCTGTGTGGTGTTAGCCATGTAGGAAACAAATATACAATTTTACAGATTTAGGCAGAAACTGAATGGACAGTTACAATGTCTGGAAAGTGTAAGTAATTAGCATGTTGCGAGAAATACATAGCTGAAAAATATTTTAAGTATTGTCTTCAAAACAGTAATTCAAAATAAGTTGAATATGGTATTTAAATAGTGTATTTTTTCCCTGTCAAATATCTGGTGGTTATATGGCTGCATATAAAATCTTGATTATCTCAAGTCCCTATTTCACCTTTTTGAGTTGATTATTTGTCATTCACCAATGGACCTTAATTGGGTAAAACCTTCCATATGGCGCACCAATCGGAAAATGATGACATCATTCCCCAGTGGAGACAGAAGCTAAAATGGCGATTGGCTGTGATATATCAAAAATCTGCCAATGGCACAGTCATTATTTCCATTTTAAGAACGTTAAGAGTCTACCTGTACTTTCTAAATATAACCATCAATTTTGAGAACTTCTGTGCTGCAGCTTGGAAGACTTGGTCTTCTGTGAGCATACTAAGTTTTTGACTTCTGGGCAGTGAGCACATGCTCAATGACCAGCCATAACAGTCACAGTTCCACTAATTATGTACAAGGCGCCTGAATTAGATTATTTTTTTTTTTCAAAGCATAACTGGGCAACATTTAATATCATTAGTCTACTGGTGATAAATGGGTTAAGAAGCTTTCCCTGGGCTTGCAATTGTTTTGAAGATAAAATTTTCTCTAAAATCTTATATTAAATTTGAGCGACTGTGGCTCACTATCAAAGTTAACATGTGCACTGTAGAGGGGCACCATGTACATGAAACTGAAAAACATCATGCTATATGTTGCAGAAGACAGATTTTTCACTCACAGCTAGAACTATAATCCAAAGACAAAAAGCAGTAGTTTGAACTTTCTGCAGATCTTATCTAAAATTCTGCAGAATATGTCTCAGGGTTTGTCATTCTGTTTGCCTTGAATATCAATTATCAGGGACTATTCCTCCACCATCAGAAACTTGATGCAGAATAACTGAATGCACTCATTTCATCAAACCCATCAAATAACTCAAGCCATTCCTTTGTTTCTGGCATTTTATTTCTCAGTCTTATATTCCGATGTCACATTGTATTGCCTTTTGGGTATGGACTTTCCTTTTTGATACAGCTGAATAAATGTATTTGGATTCAAAGATGATGAGATTTTGAACTTCTACATGTACTTTCTGGGAGTGGGTGTTTCGTTGCCATGCACAACACCATCTAGACATGGTTCAACAAGTCTGTGATTTGTGAATGTTCGAGTGGAGTGAACGCAATGATTTGTATTTTGCTTTCATTTGAAACGTGCGCGTGAGTGGAGTGGACGCGATGAGTTGGGTGAACGCTATACAGGGGAGTTTCACCCGGAATCACAGACTTGGCTTTCTTGCAGGGTTTGCGTTGCTATAAATTATACATGAGATGGGGTTTTTAATTACTAATATATATCATTCATAAGATGGTATCACTAAATTTTACATATTGGGAGGAGTTATCTAATATGACCCCAAGCGAGACGTGCATAAAACTTACATGGCGTTGTTGACAAAATGTCGAGTGCGATCACTCCCACAAAAATCAGCATGACCTTTGTTGTATCACCAAAAATGTGTGAAATTATCTGTGTTGTTTGTGGGGTTTATGCTGCAAAATGTGATAATCGTCGCCGGTTATTCAAGGATGGAAAGAAGAAGTTGTCAAGCGGCTTGTTCCGTGCGAAAATCAAAGGCCCAGCAAAAGGGTCCTATTCGACGCCTCCTTATGGCCAGAATAATGACTGGAGTTGTCAATCATTTTGTATTTGCTTGACGTCACTGTGTACACAGTCCGTCTGGCCGCCGGTACTTTGCAAGAAGTCCAAGTCAGTGAATCCGGCAGAAACTTACTCATTATACTGCGCAGACTCAAAGGTAACGCATTCAATCGCGGGGAAAACCTGGCCTGGGCTACCAAATTCCGAATAAGTTTGTACGAAATAGGAGACATCAGAGAAACTATTATAAATAATTTAGTTTTTAAAATTCACCGACTTGAACCAAGTCTAAATGCCATCCTGTGAGCACTGATTAATGATCATAAAGAAAACAAGGAGAGGGCATATAATTAGGAAGGCGAGGCACTAAAAACAACGTTGAATTTCACATAGAATTGTCTGCATTACAACAATCTTGGACATGACCAGTGATTTGCTGAGCTGGGTCTGCTGGCACTGTCCACACTTAAGCAATTGTACAGTGGAAACATTATTGTCAAAAATCGCAGGAATGTAAACAGGTACTATTTAGTGAAAAGTGCCAATCGTTCAAATTCAAGATAGCTGTCAACTAATAGGACTCATATAATTAACATATGATTGATAATTTTCACTGCACTTGGGATTATAGTTTTGGACTGTTAAAATCTTTACTTGGGATTAGAGTTCTGGGCTATTAAAATCTTTCTTAATTTCAGAAAGGAAACGATATGATTGTAATGGACAAGAAGACTTATTCATCCAAGGTCACCCCTGCATGAGCGAGTTAATGAAAATTCAATGCCCGGAGACATCCGCTCATGCAACAGAGCACAGCCAGGTGAAGTGAGAGAAACAGCAGGATTGTAACCATGGTAACCTGAAATTCACCATATCTTATGTGAATGCCATGAGATATCACCAAAGATAACTGAGACTGGGGAACGATGAAGAGAGAATCCATGCCACTGTGGCGCCTCTTGACCGATTGGTGGTTATAATTGCCATGTGCTATTTATGCATTTTAGGTTTGTGTCTTGGATAAAATTCATATATACTGGCAGTAGAGGGGGTTTGAAAGCATAAACAAGGAACTGGATGCTGTGATCAGACACAATTGATGCAATTTATCATGAATCAGCCTCCGTGAGATATCCGTCTATGACTGAATGGCTGTATAGGTGCCGTGGAATGGCTTTTAAAACCAACATTGCCCTTTGCAGAGTCTAAATATGGCTCTGTGACAGCCGGCAATCTTGAGATTATCTGCATTGGAAACTAGATGGCTGTGAGTTTAGCATTTGTGATTGCCTGTTGTATGAACAGTCAGATGTAAATCATTAGCATCTACCCTGAAGTGTGCATGTACCTGTCATACTACAAGTCTTGTTTTGTATGGACAGGTAAACTTGGGTAGCAAACACCTGCACCGATTCATAACACAGAAGTTTTTCAGGGAATCTTACACAGGTATACCTGATCATGCGTGTACCGGTATACCTTGCACTGAGCTAGTGTATCCATTTGCTGGAAACTGCAGAACTGCAGCATGCAGCATATTAAGCAGACGTACAGGTATGCAACCACACAATTGCAGCAGGTAATCAGTATAGAAGGTATGCGGTCGCATTTACTCTGAACTTGTACACAGAATCAGTACTATAGCAACAAAAGTTACTCTTAATTCAGGTCAAGGACTGCTTGATTGAGGAGCAGTTTTTTATTAGTAATATGCCTGTAAACACTTCATATAGTGTACGAAAGCTTTCACTGCGCATGTGCAAAGGTGGTTAGAGAGATCATGGGTCCCTTCAGCTTACAGGTGCAATACTGGAGGATGTTGTGTGGGAGGCAGCCTCACTTACAGAGATACCCGGTATAGGGCTGTTCGCAAATGACGTAAATGTTCTCGCATATTTATGCAAAAAGACATTTATCCACAAATTTATTATGCATTTTTGAAAATTATATATGCAATAATGACGAAAATAACTTCGCAGGTGACTACCAATGTTATGATGAATACCAGAAAAGACAATATCAATAATACAACAAATTGGATGGCTCAGTCAATGAGTCCAGAGATTGCATGATCTTTGAGATGTACAATTTTGAAACAGTCTTTAGGAGATCTGGTTTCTCCTCTTCAGTGACACTACGACTGGCCTCCTTCAGGAAGAGCGTTTCTTCTTCTCACTCAAGAGTTATTGTCAACTTTACACCTCAGTGTACTTCCCGGAGTCTTGGTCATAATTCCAAGAGACCTCCCGCTGGCAAGTGCGGAATATGACGTGACTGCCTGTGAGCTTAGCAAATGTTACCAGTGAATTCTTATATTGAAACTGAAATTAATTTTAATACCGGCATCCATACAGTGTCAACACACCATGACATGTAGATAACGGGCATCAAAGATAGCATTTTCCTTCTGTAACACAAAGCTTGTTTCTCCTGCTTTCAGTGAAACATCTTGTCGGATGCACAACAGCTACAACAAAATCTACCACTTACCCGAGTAGGGCATTTGCCAGAAAAGGTAACATGATTATTTCCTTCAGGTGTCAGCCTGACAACTTGAAAAATGTTGATTAGCCTGAAATCAATACAATCATCAAAGGGTACAGGTGATCACATATATACTGAAGTAGTCATCATAAAAAAAACATCATAAAAGTTTAATCTCACTCCACGTGACTGCGCCGAAATTTCACTCCTTTCCTAGCAAATTATGGTGCAACTTACAAAGCTACCCTTGCAAAATCTGGACTGCCAAACTATGGATGAGAGTGTGAATTAGCTTACACAATTTAAAATGTAGTACACACACTGAAAAGCTGTGTGAGGAAATGAAGGAGTGGCTCTCTGACATTCGAACACTGATCCATATTCTGTCCTTTCTGGTAGGAACAGAATTGTATTCGGTATATAAGCACATTGCCTACATGTTCTTTCTCCCTCTTCCGAGATCAAGTTGGTGTGAGGGTACATTAAGCCTGACAAAGTCCTGTAATGTGTGTGATACAGGTATTAAACAGGCTCGATCAGCTCATTAATACAACACAGACACATCTGGACAAATTATGACTCATCTTTTTCCACAAAATGCACAAACTGTAAGGACAATCTGACCAATTGGTTAGACATATTGGCAAGCCATAAGTTTCCTTCAACATAATGGAATCTATCAAATATATAACAGGAGGGAAAAAATCGGCAAATCCCATTAGAGACGAGAGTTTCATCAATCCTATTACACAAAGTACACCAGCAATCAAAAAATTCAATCAAGCTCGCAAAGCTGCATATCTAAACCTGTCCTCAAAATGGCAAAACTATAACGATCCCCATGATGATCAAATGAAATATCACCAATCAGTGGGGAAATATTGCAATAAAACCAAATTAATCCATTCCTACTTCCCCTCTCTTCTCAAAATTTGAAAATCATGAAACGATTTCATAAAATATGTAATGAAGACTTTCTCATTGAATATTAAACCAGAAGATTCAACGTAAAACACAGCCACATGCACTGAACAAGCTCATATACTTATATTGTCATATTTATTGCCAATAAACTATGCATGTGAAATTCAAGACCAGAGGATTGATTTGCCTCTCGTGTTGTCTATTAATGGAAAACATCTTCCATATTATTAAGGAAAACTATGTTAGCTGAAGACAATATATATGAGATGCATTACTGTGAAATGCTCTGCACTTGGCATGATGACCTTTGACCCTTGAACTTATACTGGTGCATGCAGGTGAATTATTTTTATTGTACTGTCAAAAATACTGTCCAGTATGTTTATACTTATCGTGCATCAAATCAAAATGGGCTGTGCTTAGTTCCTGGCGTGGTTTTTCTGATTCCAGAATGGCTCTGGATGGCCTCAATTCACAAGGTTGAAGTTCTGAACAGTGCACATGCCATCCAATAGTCTTTGAAGATTGAAGAGATGATCAATTTGATAGCAATTCTAATTTTGTGATATACCCTTCAAACTGTATCATGAACACTTAATTACACACATCAGCATGCTGGTTTTAAACAAGTAGCTGGGCTACTATGCTGTGCCCTGCAGAATGTCCTCAATTGCGTTTTGTTTATAAACAGAAATATGAAACATGCCTCATGTTACTCGCAGGAAAATTTCTTTCCACCTGGAAAATATCGTCAGCATATGTGTTTCACTGCAAAAAATCTTAACTTTGACATTTAGAAAATCATCAAGCAAAGTTTTCCTATCATGGTATAAACAATGATGATTGACGAATGAAAATCGGATGAATCAATTTTCAACAAAAATGTGATCCTGACATTTCAGCATGCCTGTTCAATACATTTAGATGAATATGTGACCAACATATCGGGAAAAAAAGTTTTACAAAAGCGCATAGGTCAAAGGGTTAAAATGGCAATTGATTTATTTATGTATTGATTATCATTACCTGCAGGGCCTAGGCAGCAGAGTCATAATGTTCCCTTCTGTTCTACTTGCTTGTTTTTTCGTCTTGAAAGCTTTTGAAATCTGTTATTTTGATTTCTATAGCAAGCTGAACAGTCAAAGGTCTGCAAAATACTCCTAGTATTATATGATGACAAATGATACTCATTGTTTTGAAAAATTTTAAAAATGGGGCAAAAACAGCAAATAAATCTGTCCACAGTAGTATCACACAATTTCAGTCACTCAACATGGCAGTTCCAAGGAAGTGAATTAACAAAAAAATTACAAGATGCGGAACATGATAATTCATTCAAATGAACAGAAGTGATTGGAAAACAACAGTCAAAAGATGGCAAGGCTCATCTAATCTCGTAAAGACAACAATAACAGTTTCTGAGGTAAAATTCTCATTACAAACAACTCTTTTCTTCCCCATTTTCATTCAGGCTACTTCAGTTGATTATTTTCATTTTTCTTTTTTTGATGAAATATTCTGCAGGGCACAGTACAGTGGCCCAGACGGTCCCAGTGGGCCATCTGATGGTTCAATAGACAAGTCAGCAATGCTAATCATCTACAGCACCAGTTTTGTTCCTCTGGGCCTTCAGCAACTGTTTTGATTTTGTAAGACTTTTTTCTTCTTGCCATTTATTCTTTTTTTTGCTTTCCCTGTTTCTGCATCCTTGTGAATCAGTAGAAAACAATAACACCAAGGTAACTTAAAGATAAAAACACTTCAATTCTATTACCTTTATTGGGAGGCACTGCTCAGATTTCCATTTGAGAAATAAATCTTATTATACAAACTTTTATCGCAATAAATAGATGTTCAAAACACTTCTCAAAGGTTTTTGTACCATTAGCGGAATTTAAATCCTTTCAGTAAGCAATTGTCGGATTGTCTGATAAAAGAAATCAAATGATGTAACAAATATTCATATGTGTACATTAAAGTTTTTGCAAGTGATTTCACGCCAAAAATCCAAGTTTGATATCACAGGACTGATTTGTACACAGCAAACAAATTAAGAAATCTAACTCCGATCTGAAGAAAATATGGAAACAATCTCTTAAGTTGATCAAATATCAGAACTGCAGGCAAATGAATGCAATGCATCAGTCTTACATGGTTCATTTAACGCTTAGGTCCATTGGAAAATAATGATTCAAGGGGCCTGCACAATTTCTGTACCATTGAACTGAAACCACAGATGAATACTGATCTAAGGGTGACACTCCATGGGACGTGGACATTGCTCTACGGTAGCCTGCCCACATGGAGAAACTCAATCGCCTGTGCGCTTGGAATTTCAGTAATGTCTTGGCTATGTAGGTAACCCCTTTCTCCGACGGTGCCCCCTCATTCCAATCACAATATGTACAGTGGTAATATCTCCTGGCTCTTGTGTCAATAATACTGATGCACCAATAACTTTGGAAAAGTCTTCAATTTATGAAAATTGTCGGATGCAGACCACACGAGCTCAGGAAAGCAAGAGAAAATACAGTGAGATGCTGACAGTAACGATGCACATCATACATGTAGATGCACATTATTATTACTCATCTGCTGGTTTGAGCAAGTATGACAGCCTAGCATTTAATGCACACACAGTAGTCTGAACACAGGAATGATAGAACCCGCAAATTTAAACATACAAGTGTCCTAAATTCTTGTAATTGCATTCTACCCAAACATCATCATAGACAACTGTCAACCTCTCTTCAGAACCTGCACAGGGAATTTTTTTTTTCCATCGCGTAAAATGATTTGTTTGCTTTCTTCATCTTTAGTGAGTCTGTTTGAAAGCATGCACATGGCCTCTGCATAAATAGGGGCATGACTTGGGGTATTCATCAGCAGAAAAGAAAAGATATCATTTCCATGAACACTGCCGGCATTTTAGCCCTTGACCGAGGGCAGGAAAAAAAGGAATGCGGGAGTCTGCCATACTGAAGACTTGGAATATTTGGAATTGACATCCCGAGAAAAAGCCACATCCAGACACAAAAAGTTTCCCTGAGGAGAAATGAAATCAGTGCCAGTTCATGCAACACATGTACAGTGAGCTCCATGGACATGTGAGCCGTAGCCGAGTGGCTGACGAGCTACAGCACTCATGTAGCATTATTACAGCTGTAGGTGAAATCACTCACTCTCTCTGTACCATTATGCACATTATCCACAGCGATCCACCCTCAACTCACCGTCATCGTTGATTTATCTGGGCATCAAGCGTAATGAATCCATCCTCTCAGTGATGGACCTGCATTACGACCAAATATGATTTCCCCTCAACTTTCAATCCCAATTTTCTGCTGTTCTTTGAGGCAGCATGTGCAAACGGCAATGTGTACCAAATAAACTATAAAATATGCAACCTCCATGTGAAGGATATGCGACAAACACTTACACACACACACATATACACAGGCTCAGAGCATACATGCAGCTTGTCTAAGCTCATTTTTTCCCGTTGTTTTTTTTCTCCTACCTTCTTTGTTTGTTATTCCCAGGGGATATCTCACCTCCTACCGGAACCAATTACGGTAACATCACGTTCAAGGCCTCACCTTTTATATGGGAAGTCAGGTCTTTCACAAAACACGGAGGATTAAAGCCGCCTGGAGAACACGGCCACACCATACCCATGGAAGACTTAATAAGTCCAAGGGGTTTCCCACAATGCACTGGGGTTATGGATGTCTTTACGTCTTGATTGAAATGAGGAAAACCAAAGATTACAGCGGAGACATGAATGCAATGACTGCATACTAAACATGGCTGACATTGGATGGGCTATCAGCTGCAAAAACAGTCAATAATCAATCAAAGAAAAAAAAATCACTCACACAAAATTGAATCTGTCGTCCATCTCAATCACTATCCTTACAAATCTGGAAAATAAAAACCGGGTATTGTGCAGCAATCTGATAATAAAATCTAGTAAGTGCTTTTCTGGACTCTATTTAAGATACAATTAATACACTCAATTCCACAGAAGATTACATAAGGCTCTCCTGATAGGTTGAACTTTGATTGGGCTGTGATTATGTTGTAATATCACAGAGGTAGAGATCGCTTTCAGTACAGCGGCTCTGACTCACTGTTATTCCAGTGACCTGGAATGTCATTTCAGAGTTTTCTTCAAATGCAGCTATTAAAATTGTACAAAGCTCAGCTCCTGCAGTAGACATAACATTTACAAAGAGAAAAGAAGGTATCTTCTCCGGTTCATGAAATACAACAAATACTGACCCATAAAAACTGATGAAAATCACAACAAAGATACTATAGAAGTACTGTTGTGCAGACCAGGTATGTTGAAAATCACAATAAAAATACTGGTGTGAACACTGGGATGGAAATTAATTAATAATTATCAATTGTTTTTTATGGTGCCACCGGATTTAGAGCAAAGCTATTTTAATCTGGCTACATCTTTTGGTAAACATATTCTTTTGGCACCCTGAATTCCACTGTCAGGCTTCTTGTCACATATAATTACAAGGCTGATAGCAACGGAAACAAATGAACCCTGGGATGCCTGCAAAATACACAGAGTGACAATGTCAAACACGGAACTGTGATTACACATTTCCATGTATGTCACATGGACTTCACTGACAGACAATACAAAATCCTGCATTGTTCAGCCCGGAAAATTATTTCCGTTAGAAGCTCAAGCTCTGCAAGCGCTGAGAGGCAATGCAAGAATTGCTAATCTGTAGGCATCCAGTGATCTAATATTAGAGGAAAATCAACTGGCTATTGGTTTACTGCTCACGCAGAATGAAATATCGTCACATAACGGATGAAGCAAACATGCTGGAACAGATGGTAAAGGATCTTGCGGTGGGTTTCCTCACAAATGATTTCTGACATCAGTCCGCTGCAAAATAAGCCCTCGCAATACTCAGGGCACGATGCCTGCATGCAGCTTATTATTTAGATTGGCCAGCTACCAGCCTGGCATGCAAATTGAACAGAATTCAAGCGGGAAAAACATCCAGCACTGGTGTCAGTCTAAAAATTATTCAGCATCCATAGTTGGAATGTTACAGATGTTTTTGCTTTTCCATTTGTGCACGCTTTTCAGTGTGCCTGCTCACTCATAAATATTTCTATAACCTGCCTCTCAGTTTGTATTTGTGGGTGAACATATTTCTTCTTTTTGATGCATCTGTTTCTTTTCAGTTGGAAAAACAGAACACTTTAATAAATTTGACAGCAGCAGAACGAAGTTATGTATTTGGGTGCTTTCATTTTAGGTTAAAAAATTTGAAATCATCGTCAAATGGATGCAAGATCATCTACAAAAGCATTTAATGCAAACATTGTCCATAAATGCCAAATCACAATTGACAAAGATCCCCCTTCATGGGTTTTTGATACACCATAAATAGTTAGCTGATAAAATGACTTGTCTTGAGATTGTGCTATTAGCACTAACATTACAAGATTACTACTCTAAATTTGCTTTTACACAGCAGAACTATGAAATGTTGAAATCATTTCTTAAACACAGACAACAAACGCAGTGAGTGTACGGGAATTTTCAACAAGCTAGGGGTACACTATATAATATTGTAAACTTGAGGGTTAAAAGGTTGGATTTCAAGAGAAAATACTTCAAACGCCTTACTGTAATGCCTGGATGGGTATTGCTACTGGTTTTCACCATGTTTGACATACCGTTACTAGACCTGCATTTACATGCATGTACTGAGTTGCGAGCCAGAAACATTGAGTTTTAGCAAATTCATTACTATTGAATGTGTAATCAAACCGATAAAAATACATGTTTTACATAAGTTTTAGTGATATTTTCAAAGTACAGTACTAAATAAAACTGGGAATCATAATTTCCAAGTTATGAAACAAAGGGGCAATCAGACGATCTTTTGGAGTTGGTCAAGTGAAAATCGTTCATGGGCCATAATTACAAATAATACCTGTATTGTACATTTGCCATTGGCACAGACAGTTGAATATCTTAACACATACTTGTACCTATACATTGCACTGGTATCATTGACAGTACCATACGAGTCAACATGTATCCAGTCACATAAGATGATAGTATCAAATATCACAATATCTGAAAAGCAGCAAATTAAAATGCAATGATATTGGCGGTGGTAATCACAGCTAGATAAATTATATGCAAGTCCATTCCCTGCAAAACCCTTTTCCATTCACCATACTCAAAATGTCAACACATATAATGGGCCCACGGAGACAATTGTAGACGTATAGGGCTGTATATGAGAAAATGCTGGTCATGAGGTTATATATACAGTTACCATCATTTACCGCAACAGGAAGAGCTACTTGCTGCTCACGAGCACAGTGATCGGCGCACAGTGACTGGCGCGATCACAGGCTTGGCAATGAATATCAATATAAAAACTGTCTTATTCTGATGACAGACAAAGTACGCACAATAATTCAGAAGAAAAAAAAGGCGATGCTGTACTGAGTTGATTCATGACAGGAATTGGTTTATGTCGGCTGGTTATACTTAGAGACTGGGTGATGTACAGTGCTAAAGATATTGGCAAGTACCTTGACTGGATTAGGGCATGATCTATGGGCACTGTACGTTTTAAGATGATATGGATTTAGATCATCCCTTCAAGCCTTGTTTTGATGCATATGCTACCTTTTCAAAGATGGCAGCTTTTACGCTGATGCGGATTCAAGATGTCAAAAACAAACCACAAATGAAGTTGAAGTGAAATACATACATGTACATGTTAGCTTTTCACAACTAATCTTTATTCTCTTGAGCTCTTGTCTTTGCATTTTTGCTGACAAAAACAGGAAGTGCATTATCATGTAGTTAACAGCTTTCCATAAAATTATACATTTTGAAAACACACACATCAACAACAAAAACAAGAAAATCAATAGTTTTTTCAAGCTTCAATCATCAATTTTGGCAGAGACTGACTCAATAATAATACAGCTTGATCAGAGTTTCTTCACAAACTTGAAACGGATTTCAAATTCTATCCCAGGTCTCAGGTCCCTCTCTGCTTAATCATGAAATTTTTGCCTATCCCCAAGGCAGACTGATAAAGCTCCAATCAAATTATGCAAGGTCATCTGGGTTCAGGCCATGGATAAAGCAGGCTTAGTCTGATCATTACTGTTGATGACAATAAGAAACTCTGGGGGGTTTCAGCATAACAAACAGGACAGAACTGTTAGAACATACAACTTCATGTATAACACTCAATAAAATGTTTATTGGAATTGAGTACCAGTGGTACTTCACGCCCACACAGTGCAATGACAGGGGGGCGGACATTGATTACTGTACGATGGGTGAAAGTCATGATATTGGTATTCCACAGAGCAATCAACATCAGGCAGAGAAAATTATTGGTAGCACAGGGATCAAACACAGAGGCCCCCTGTAATTGTAATTAGTTATTCCCAGCTACCGCCTGCATGAAGAAAATCACAGTGACGGCTCCCTCTCAATTCCCGCTCTGTTGGGATTCAACATTACATGCACAGGGTGGGTCAGCATTCTGGTTTGTTAACATCTTCGCACATCAACAAACTCAAAACAAGCAATGAAAGTCATCATATTGAGCGTGTTTGCGAGCAGCAATCAAGACATGGCTTCATTCAAGATGATTGCATTTGTCCACAATCATGGGTACATCAACACTATTCATTGAGAACACATGGTGACTGTGAGACTGAGGCGCTGTTTTTCGTCCCAGTTCAAAGTGGAACGATCTATACTTGTGCATGACTATACCACTGCACTGTACAACATTTCCTGTTCAATGAATGGCAACTCTTTCTACTGAAAACAAAAGTAAATGATGACAAAAATCAAGAATTACCACACCAGCAAAATTTAACGACCATACAATGCAAAAACTTGTCCATGATTAACAGGTGGACTCACACGAAATATTTCGAAAGGAAGACACTTCTGGCTTCTTCATGATTCTTATGACATTCATAAATAGACATAAACATTTACCATACAACAACTACAGTACTTTTGAAAGCTAATACATACACTGAGAAACCACCTGTTGTCTGTTCTCAATTTTTCGCATGACTTGTAATTTCATGTTTTACCTGGGTATGTCTAACTCCCGTACATGTGAACTGCAGTGTATTTTCAGCACAAACAATAGAGGAATGATGAGGTCTACTTGGTCAAGCGTTTATGACAACACAGCCCTTTCTTACGAAAACTGGTAACATGACAAAAACTGGACATGGTTTATCAAATACTTGGCAATATCAGATCCCCCATCACTGGTCTTAAGCATTATCACATGAATATTGCCAAACATGTACATGATGCTGGTAATGCTCATTGAAACACATACCGTGTAGGTACAACGTAAATCTTACACTTCTGTCATTTCCTTACACCCCAATCAAGCTAATAATAACTTGAATTTTTCTGTTTCCAGTCTCATTATTTGCAAATATTAATAAATTTTATTATGCAAGGAGTATGTGGTGCAGTCATGAATATTCATGTCAAATTATGAATATTTATATCGTACAAACTGGACAGAAATGTACATTTACATTTCTCGTACCCAAGACACGGTGAGATCCTACACAGGAACTGACAGCACCGAATCTTTTTAACTCAGCAATGCAGACGTGCAACCAGTGTAGATGAATACCTACAAAACTTCGAAGTCTTTTTGAGCATGTTTTTGAAAAGGGTTCTGAGGCAATTTCAAATGAACAGTGTTTGGAATAAGCATTCAAGTTGGAACATATATGTAATAAACTCATAAATAAATAACCAAATGTACCTGTTGTGTTTTGCTAACTTTGACTTTGAAAACCAAAATGTTACCCGTAGATAACAAATTTTCGAAACCTAGCACCTAAAGATTTGATTTCATCTGATCACAGGTGGTTGTCTACCGTATAGTCACTGTATACACTGAACAGCTAAGTAGGCCTTCACCGAAGACTGCACGCTTGCTTTTATCTTGCCATATTTTGTGTTGATTTTCTAATTCAATTACTCACTTCATGATTATTCAGCAAATTTTTAGCTCTGGGCTGATGGATAAATGGCACGCTTTCATGATGAGTGGATTTGCGCTGAATAATGAGTGTCACAGTGTACTAAATTAGATCTGTCAACATCTCTGTCATACGAAGACAAATAGCTATGCTTGTGCAAAACTCAATGGAAGGTGTCAAGGCACCCCTTTCCTTCCAAAGATTTAGTAAAAACACAGACCTGAAAACTGATTTAGGAAAGTTTTTTTATTGAATTACATTTCTGTGATGGTCGAAAAAACTCAAAGCTTAAATTGCTGCTTGTGTGACAGCAGAGTGACAGGATGGTTTGCTGCGTTGCTCAGAGGTGTGTTTGGGATGTTATAGTATTCAAAATTAGTCAAAAAAGGCAACATCAATAATGTAGACTATAACAAGCTCTCTTACAGGGCTGTCCATGTGACTGGTGTATTTCCACTCATCCTCCCATCTTTGTTTGGCCAATCGTCCATGATGTAGTTACTGACACAAACAGCATCAGTCATGGCAACTGAAGTAAATCTGGCAGTTTATGAAAAACAGCATAACCTCTGACCTCAGGCACAGCTCAGACTGGATTGCTTTTTGGGCTAACACATACATGTATTCTCAATGCGTCATTTACGAAAATAGCAATTTTTTCAACGGATTTAAGATACAATGGAAAAATGTCAATCAATTAAAAAAAATGTTCTTCTAATTTATTGTGTACTGTAATTATTTCAAAGGAAAACAGAGAAAATCATTGTCCCCTCTTCCATGACTGTGCAGGGATTGTTGAATAATATTTCTAACATAGGTTTTTCATTGAAATCATCAAAGTAGGCCTTTATGTTTAGATTGCACAAAGACCAACAGATCCCCCCACCAGCAGGAACAGATATCAACATTGTTAGCAACAGAGCAGCTATAACATAACATGGACTCAAGCAAAGCACAATAGATAGAATTCTAGATGTTTATGTGTGAATCACAAATGCATTTTTGACAAAAGCTGAGCCAGTACCGGTATGTTTGTGCTGCTGTATAGACAGGCCTTGTGCACTACTACTTGTAGTCTTTACTTGACAAGACTATACTCTTTTCACTGAGATATAATCGTTTTTGAAATCAGTACCTAAGCTGGATTATCAGAAGGTTTTACTGACATTCCTTAAAATGCAACAAAATCTTCACAAATCACTTTCATATTTCCTGTATTTCTACTGTACAGTTTGATCTTGAACAGATCACACTTCCTATACCTAACAAAACTACAGAACTCCTTTCAGCGATACCTTTGTGGCTATTGAAATGTATCCAGGAAATATCTCTGTGACCTTTCCATTTTAACGATGACCTCCATACACAAATTACTTTTGATTCAAAAATGGCACTCATGATCCATCATGTGATACAATCCAATTAAGGCTCCCCGGGTCTCACTTTAAAATCACCTGAAAACAACTCCCTAGTACATGCACTTTTCCATGATGGCTCCTCAGCTCATATATACATTACTCATGCATCTCTCCATGTATTTCAATTTTTACTGCCCCTTCTAGTCGAACGACCACTGTGATTAATGGCTACTCAGTTCATGATCAGTGCCTCTAAACTGAAAGCTTGCACCAAATATATCACCTTCTTCTTTCTACAAGACTCCCTAGCTTTGCCATGATTTTTTAGTCAAAGGGTTCCCTGGAAACACCTACAGCATAATTTCAAATCACAACTTTCATCAGTGATGGTAATTCATAGAGGGAACTTGACCCTAAAGGTAAAACACCAACACAGCCAATCAGTTGTGAATTATTAGAACGGATGCTCCTATAAAATTTTCAATCCCTGCTTGTAAGTTACGAGACTATTTTTCACCCAATGTCAAGGCCATGTCAAGGATTATTTTGGTGCGAGATTGAATTTGCTAGTAAGAGGCCTCATAACCTGCAAGTGTAGAGCTTTAAGAACATTGTAAAACATGATTGTTTGCAATGAATCTGAAGATAAAGTATCAGTGGCTGTGAACCTGCACACAAAATTATGGATATTATTTTGAATGAGCACCATTTTTACATAAAATTCACTCTGGTGAAACACAACCATAAAATGACTGACCAATCTCTCCTTTTAGAAGCATCTTCAATTCTTGGACATCACAGTAAAGACATTGTAGATCATAAGCAATAGATACAAGTTTACAGAACTGTATATTAACATAAAAGATATAAATAAGGAGTAAATGAATAGCATAATCGCAAGTATTTTCTCATGTTTTTGCATTTGTGACACACTACTTGGATATATTTACGTGTTCATGAGCAGCTTTACAGAATACCTCTTTCCAACAAAAGTAAAATGGTTTTCCGCTGTCCACATTTGAAATTTTTGATGCAAGTAAACCATTTTATCTGATAGCCTCTCATGATGCTGAACTCTCAGACTCTGCATAAAAAACGTCAATCAGCCTAGTCATCAGGATAAGAAAGAGAGAAGCTATGAATATTCATGAGAATTAATTTTTGCAATACAGCCGGACAGTGCAGGAACCAGTCCAAATTCAAGACAGTGAAGAGATGAACAAACCAGTCAAAACTGACTTTAAATTTTGAAACATCAACCATGATCCTGTCTTGAAAGCAAATTACAGCTTCCTCTTTGCAAAGACACAATCAAGGGAACAGTCATAGCACACCAGTATGAGTGCGGACGATGGAAATCTTTCTCACTGGAATGAGAAATTGAAATACTCCATCACCTTTCTGGTAATAACCATCAAGTTTTATAGCCAGACAGGGAAATGAATACATAAAAAGGAAATAAATATAATGACATGAATGAAAAATATGCCAAGATGATTGAAACTATCAACTATGCTAAGCACAATCTGATCAAAATATTATCCAGACCGACTGAAAGTTTATTCAGTCGTCACATTACAAAAAATCAAAGTCAGCGACTTGACGAGTCAAAATTGCAATTTATTAAAATGCAGTCATAAATAGTTTACTTCAAGGGTGACAGTGCATTTCCCAGAGCTATGTAATACTGTAAATTTGGACTCACAGGGGCTAAGAAGGGCCTTATGGCTTCATCAATCACATGAGCAAATGTGCAGAGGGCAGGCACTTCACGTTCATCTGGATCCTGCAAATTTTTTGTACTTTAAACTTCAAATAAATGATTAGTTTTGAGTATTTATCTAGTCTGTCACAAACGAACACAAATTGATGACAAAAATCAATCATAATGTTTCCAAACAGCGACTGTGAAGCCTTGAAAGTATTTACTTGCATGAATGTCCAGTATATAATGCAAGTGTAAGCTCATAGATGTCTGGCGCGGTGTGACTAAAAATAGAACTATAATCCGTATTATCACAAAACACTAGAGTCCTATTCTTTTTGTGGCCCTTTCCTAGGGTAGAGAGTGAAATAAATGGCCGTGGAAAGAAAAAAAGGTACTGCAGAACGAACATGAAACTGTGTCAACCTTTCCATAGTTTCCCCCTGAGGTGCTTTTCTCCACTGCACAGATGATGTTAATTGGTTTTACGTTATGCAGTAACGGCTGCACCTAGGCCCAGTGCATTAAGACTGCAGTCAGAGAGTGGTGTTTAAATGGAACGCTCACATTCTAGATAAATTACAACATTAAAATCTAGACGAAAATCATACCTTCTGAGATCAAAGGTTCCCTGGGAAGATATTTTGAAACACACTGAAAGCGAATAAATAACTCAAAAAGAGTCCAGACAAGTGTTTTGAATGTGAAGCTGGTTCGGAGAAGACGTGAAAGACAAGTAGCACTATATAAATTTAAATTTACTGCCATCGAGCGTGTGTTTTATTTCCAAATTGAAAGTTCTTGTGCAACAACATGGTAAGCTTGCACCCTATGGATGCTGAAAACATTAATTTACAGTTGCTGCGCCACTGCTAATTCCCTTTGCCATTCAATTCTCAATCCCAGCATCCTCTCTTCCAGACATTTCCCATGCTTTCAATCTGGGCACATTCAATTCAAAACTGCAGAGGTCAGCCCTCTTATTTCTTTTTTTAGTGTTCAAATGACTACACAAAATAAATGAAAAATTTTTTGTTTGTTATAAAATGCGAAAATTCAAGGAAGACACGACAATAGAAATACAAAAAGTTCATACACCTGCCAATGGGAAACTGTGCCGCCAACATTACAGAATCCTTAACCTGGGGTGCCTTGGACAAAAGAGAAGCACTGATTGGTCAGATGATGTCACATGCCATGCAAAGGAAGCCCTGCCGAATTTACATAGACGTCATACAAGGAGATGCAAATACAGATTGAGGAAGAATGATTAATTAGACATCATACAAACGGCTTGCCTCACTGCATTATAATCCCATTGCTAAATTTTACATCATGAAGTGAGATTAAATTTCATTTCAAAATATCAGCAGCATTTGACTTCACCGTGTACTTGAACTTCAAGAAAAAACGGATGAGCTCTGAGCCTTGGTGACGACAGAAAAGAGACAAAACCCACGCATGCCTATGATGCATGCCTTACTAGCAATACGTAGCAATGTTCAGCTGCTAGCCTACATGGCTTTGATGGAAACCGTAGTCTTGAAATGGCTAAAACATGAGTTACCGTAATCCACAGAAATATTGGCTACAGCCATATTTCAATATGAGATAGTCTCCCCTTTACTTATCCTCAGTCATCATGGATCGATAAGCAACGGTACTATCATGAGCTGAAGTCGACTGGAGTGCGTGAGTTCTTCTTTAAAAATTGACAAAACACATCCTGTCATCGGAATTTAGAGTGCCATAAATACTACATTGTGGTTTCTCATCCTCAGGAAAAGGTCAACCAGTCAAATTGTTGTGGGGTGAATATCATGATGTGTCGCAACGAGTTAAATATATGATTTACTCACCTACTCTAGTTGGGTAATGAATGCTTTTCTGTCCCAGATCTGATGTGAACTCTGTCAAAACAATAATATGGAAAAACTTTGTTCAGTGAAATTAATATGTACTGTACAATATGATGTCCACATTTCCTTTAATGCAAGAGATGTGCAGTAACAAGCTTTGGTCTAAATGAGGAATACACTGCAGAGTTTGCCATCCTTGAGGAAATTTTTTCCAAAGTTTATCACAATACAGTTCTAATCACTTTAGCCATAATATAAAAGATATCATTTTCCTGACTTTAAAATAAACATAGGGCCAAAGTCCCTGAAGCTACTATAGACATGGATACAAAATTAAGTATTTCCTGACTGTATGAAATTATCTCACTAAGGTCATCCTACGGACCTGTAAACCAAATATTAAAGCTGTCTGACCAGCGGTTTTGAAAAAACAAGCGACTCAACAGTTGACAGAGCTCTGCTGTGTTATGTAGAGAATAACCTTTTGTGACACATGTATTGATGAATAAGGTGGATATCATTGATAGCTCATTTCAGGATGGTCTGACCCAAAATGGAGAAAAAAATTCCGTAAAAATACAGATTTGCATATTTCATCACAATTTGAACAAATCTAAGCTGGGTTATCCCTAGGGACCTGTATACCAAATAACAAAGCTGTCTGACCAGTGGTTATGAAGAAGAAGATTTTTTACCAAAAACGCCTTTTTGGTGCTAATTTGCATATTTTCAACAATATCAAAAATTAATAAAAAGAATTTCTCAAAATCATATATTTTATCCACACAAAAATATCAAATCAGTAAGTACTGCAGTTCTCAAGATATTTAAGTGGACAGACGCCTCACAAACGGGCATACATACATACATACATACATACATACTGACAGTGCACGCCGGACAGATACCCATCCCAATAGCTTCTATAGACTATATTAGTCTATAGTAGCTAATAAACGAGAGTTAATTACATTCTAATGAAAGTAAACAAGACTTGCTTAAATCAAGATTTTCGTCATAAAAACAGCATATCTGTCAGGTTGTAAAGAATCTGAAGCTGGTTATCTTTTTATCAGTATTTTCATCCTATTAACCAAGCACATTTTAACTTTCAAATAAACATTGTAAGTAAGTTCTGTTGAATAAGTTGAGACTGTACATACTCAGAGAAAGCACACTGAAGAGACAAATGTTTGAAAATTAAGAAGTTCAAGGTCATCAAAAGCATCATGTAACTTTCATTGCACTGTTTATACAGATTGCATAATTGCTATAAATAGCACATGAGGAATCTTACAGCCCAGCTTTTACCATAAAAACCCTATCACTTTGACCACTCTTTTAATTGACCACTCTATTTTTTTCCTCAAAGTCATTTTATTTTATCCTTACCAAGCCAACCATAAATGGAAATTAGAACTTTCTCTATCTCTATTTATTTGACCACCCTATCATGACAAACTATTTTGAGCAATTTCTCTTAGATAACATACAGGGCACAATAAATGACGGTTCAGAATATGTCAAAGTTGGGATTCAGGAAAGTTGCCTTTACATGTTTTAATCCTTCAAGATGGTAAGCATTTCACTATGAACTGTCAAAAACGTTGAACTTTCTGATAATTCTACACTAAAATTATTTTGGCTTTGATGATTTCCTAATGAATTCAATTATTTAAAATATTTATTTTTTTCTGGGTGAATTGATAGGGTTTATACAGTACAAGAATTACATACAATGTAAGTCAAATTTCGATCAAAAATAAAAAAATTCCTTAAAAATACAGATTTGCATATTTCATCACAATTTGAACAAATCTAAGTTGGGTTGTCCCTACAGACCTGTATACCAAATAACAAAGCTGTCTGACAAGCGGTTATGAAGAAGAAGATTTTTTACCAAAAACACCTTTTTTGGCATTAATTTGCCTATTTTCAACAATATCAAAAAATTAAAAAAAAATAGTTTCTTAAAATCATATTTTTCATCTACACAACAAATATCAAATCAGTAAGTACTGCGGTTCTCAAAATATTTGAGTGGACGGACGCCTCACAAACGGACATACATACATACATACAGACTGACGCCGGACGCCGGACGGATACCCATCCCAAGAGCTTCTATAGACTATAGTCTATAGTAGCTAAAAAGGAGGTAAAACAGAATGGGTAAATGAGAAGTCAATGATCTCACATCCTATCCCGCATACACTTCAATCAAGTAATGTAACCGTTGAATTGACTTGAGCATTTCATTTGTAGATTTTTCTCTTTGCAATCATTCACTGCATTTACAGAACTATGCTTACTATGTATGTAACTGTGTAGCAATGGTAATGTGGATGAGAGTATGCGTGTCTCTTTGTGAGATAACTTCACAATCTTTCTATAGCTACATGGTTACAAACATGTTTACTGCACAACTTTATAAGGTTAAAAAGGGATGACCATGCAAATATCTTTTTTTTGGAACACAGGTGTGTAGAAAACTTATCACAGAACTCTGATTGGACAAGAATACATGTACCGGTAGGTACATGTAGCTTGTGCATTCGCCCAATGATGAATGGCTTGGCCTGAATACTGAGTACAACATTTGGTGCAATTTTGTGGTCATATCCTCAAATCCCTTTCCTTGCCTGTCAGGGGTGCAACTGAACAGTGTGGAAATGGACTAATTGCGCATCAGTAATATTTGCATTTTTATTAGCACATCAATATCTGTGTACTTGCAAGTACATCAATAGTATCTTGTACAAAACCCATGGAGTACTTGTACATGTATACACCTTTATATAATGACTGTGTTGAATTTCGTTGAAAGTATGCTCAGTTTTTACTAATGAATTTGCAAATGAAAACAATATAGCATACTTCTAATATGATTTGATATGTCATCAGTTAAATGCCTAGATACATGTATTGGTGATAGATTGAATGTGAATGCTTACTTTTGTAATATCACCAGATATGAACTGTAAATGCTCACGTGTTTCATTATATATTGAAGTTATGTGTAAATTTGAACCTTTGCCACATGTTTGCAACTTCATTGAAATTATTATGATCAACATAATGAACAGTAATCACCGCCCATTAATTCTAAAAGGTCATGAAGTTTACAAATATGTAATTAGCTGAAATAAAAATATTAAAGTTATTTGACTGCGTTTATTGTATCACCACTTTATATAGCAAGTGTAATTACTGATGGCCATGTGCTTCAAGCCATATATGCCAAGCTGTGAAAGCTCATTAGATATGCAAATTATAAATTAGCTGACATGAAAATGTTAAATGACTTTCGATATTGTTTTAACCTAGTACCTGGTATAATCATCAATTTACATAGCATGTTTTGCCCACTTTGATCAAGTAAATCCCGGTATATATCCCTAATAAGCAAAGCTCATTAAAGATGTAAATTAGGAATTGGCTTAAATAAAAATGCTTAATGATTGTCAATTATGTTGTATCATGGTATCTGTAATATGTGTAGCAAATTTTGTCAACTTTGGTCAAGTCAATTCAGATATATATCTCTAATTAGGAAAGATCATTAAATATGCAAATTAGGAATTGGCTGAAGAGAAAATGCTTAATGACTTTCAATAATGTTGTATTATAGTGTCTTTAATGTACATAGCAAGTTTAATCAATTTTCATCGAGTCAATTCAGATAAATAGCCCTAACTATGAAAATTCATTTAATATTCAAATAAGGTTATGGCTGAAGTAAAAATGTCTTTTGACTTTCAATAATGTTATATCACAGTATCTTTGATGTATCTAGCAAGTTTCAACAACTACAATCAAGTTAATTCAGATATATATCCCTAATTTGGAAAGTTCATTAAATATGCAAATTAGGAATCGGCTGAAGTTAAAACGCTTAATGACTTTCAATAATGTTAAATCATAGTATCTTTAATATACATACCAAGTTTGGTTAATTTTGATCAAGTCAAATCAGACATATATCCCTAGTTAGGAAAGTTCATTAAATATGCAAATTAGCATTTATCTTTCATGTCACCCCTTAATGGTTCCCACTGCTGATATATCTTGGTGTGATCAACATTTGTAGCAAATTTCATCAAATTGTGTGTAGTAGTCCTTAATGAATATCCGTTTTTTCTAAAATCATTAATTATGCAAATGAGCAAAAAGTATGCAAGCCACACCCCCCAAACACTAATCAGTTCTTGCCATTTGCTAACTGAATATATGTACCAGATTTGATTCTGATCTGATAAGCCGTTTTTGAGATATCGGACCAACAGACAGACAGACAGACAGACAGACAGACAGACAGACGGACAGACAGACAGACAGACATCGCTGCGACATATGCTCACGTGTTACACACGTGAGCAAAAAACTACAGTTACCAGAGAACATCCAATGTTGATACATTGGTTTGAACTTGTATGACATCTTTTCAGAGATGTCATGGGTATGCTACAAAATTCAACTTGGCAAGTATAGAATTGGCCGTGAACCCAGCACAGACTAACATGAAGGTGCTTTGGAAACTAACAATGCATGGGTATGGTCAAAGGCAGCAGGCATTACACAATATGATACACAAAGGCTTATGATTATGACTTTTCATGAACAAATGTACCAGCAGGGTTCCTACACCCTGGGACAAATAAATATTCCAGGGCTTTCCAGGATTTTTTGACCAGTTTTCCACGGCTATTTCAACTAAAATTAAGTAATTTTCCAGGGCTCTTGATCATGAAAACAAATTTATACTCAACTTCTATTGACACACCGTACCTATCTACTGCTTTAATTCCTGAGCTTTTTCTTCTAACTATATAGCTACTGATTGTATTTGAGTTTGTTTTTCTCTTTTGCAGTCTTAGAATTTGCACTCCTAAGACTATTTAACTTTGCGACAAAAGACATTTCCCCATAGATTCAGCTTTCTTGGAATATGTATTATCAGATTTGTTAAGTTCAACTACATTAGTCTCAAATATCTTCATTTTCCAGGATTTTCCAGGGCTAAATCACATTTTTCCAGGGTTTTCGAGGGCTAAAATAAAATTCCAGGGTTTTCCAGGACCGTACTAACCCTGACCAGGTTTAGTAGATATTATTCTGACTGCACTGGACCAGTTGTCACAATTTCTACTTTGTATTATAAGGTTACTAGAATTTAACGTATACAGGTGTCCATTCGTATCAACAATAACAACTAGATTCCATAATAAAAATTTGATTCTGCACAAAGTATTTTCCGATGCCATAAATTGGTTTGTGCCCTAATATGCAGAGGAGGGGTTCATTTTGAAGCTCATGGAGTGACTTAAGGTTTCACCAGCTCATTTCATGAAATACTGAAAATTTAATTTCTGCTCATAGAGTTAACACACAGATGGCAGCCATTTTTAATTTCAAGTGTTGGTAAATATTGGGTAATTCGTTTCACAAGTACGAAGCCAACTACATCTACCTCTATAGATATAATGATCTATTTCCATTGAATGAGAAAAAATTCTATAAGCAGTATGATTCAACTATATGTGAGAGACCAAAGGAAGTGTTTGTACTAGTTGTGTTAGCCTATTGTAATCCGCTCATTTCTCCTGCTCTGTCACCGCTCCACAACACACATTGCATGAACCGAAATCCCTAGGTCATATCGTCTGCTTTCCTGTGATTCATCTACTCCCTGTGACAAAACACATGGATGTTCTTGTTGTCTGTTTATTTGTTTAGCATTAGTTTGAATTGAAAATTAGGAGATGGTGCTGTGGACCATTTACTATAAAATGTGGATATATATCTTGTTCACATTGGCAACCCAACTGAAATTTGGGCCGACGCAAAATAATTGTCCTTTTGGATTAAATTTGGTCCGGGTCCACACCTAACGGTACCAGAATTAGGGCCGACGTAACTTTACCTTCCTTTGTGACCTCTGACCTGTCAAAGTTCAAAATGGCGTATTTGAATATGGCACGCTGTTTCTACTGTTCATGATTATCCTGTGTTTTTACGCACAAGAAGGGCAAATATGACTACCACTCACCCTTTTAATCATCGGAGAGATCTTCACTATTTATTGGATGAGCATATGGTATATATAAGACCACGGTGGAGAAATAACCAGTGCGCGGCATTTTTGACATGCCTCTCTAGTCTATTACGTGCACTGTGGAATCGAATGACATGGTCTCGTTTGCGGAACAAAGGTTGGTGGGAAGTTCTGCGTACATGGGATGATATTAAAATGTAAAGACTGGATTGAAAACTTTCGATAGGTGTAAACTTTAGTTTCAAACGTCGTCTGTTTTGTGCGAATAAGGTGACTAGTTCAACTTCGATCCATGGCGGAGGCCTGGTCAACTGGGACCAGGGCCGACGTAACGTGTCCAGACTGGCGATTTGCATCGGACCAAATTTTGCGTCGGCCCTGAGTTGGCCCTGAAACCCCCCCTTCTAACCGGGACCAAACTGAGTCGGCCCAGGGCCGACTCAGCGTGTCCACATTGGTTTTTTACGTCGGCCCCGGCCCAGGTCCGGACCTGGGCCGACGCAAAGTCGTCAATCTGAACGTACTAATAGTGTCAGTTAAAATACTTCACAGGGTCAGATGTGTACTGTGGGGATTACTACCCTGCACTTTGGCACATGTGTTGCTATCATCTGAATGAACAATGCCCATTTACTCCCCTTTTGTATTGACTGGATTTTAAAAAGAGTCCTTTGTTAAACTTATCGCATGTCTATCTAATATTCTAGACTTGTGGCTTTTACTTGATCATTTGAAGTGATTGGAGTGCAGCTAGACTAACAACAATGGCAATGATGTTGATGATGATGGTGATGATGATGATGATGATGAGGGTGATGTTGATGATGATGATGGTGATGATGATGATGATGATGATGACAAATATGATAATGATGAGCCCTGTATTTTAGTGAATGACTGGGTAACTGGTAGATTACTGTAAAACTTAAAGGCGCCCTTCTCAATCCCATGTTCTTTTGTTTCCAGGCCAACACCTGTCTCAATGATGATGTGCCTTGCAAATCCTATGATGCACCTTGTACATACACACATCAAAGTACCCACTGCTCTAAGAAGAAGCAGTTTTCCCATTGCCACATATAGGAACTACAAACACACATTCTCTGCTCTTCAACATGGAGAGGATCATCCATTTCTCAACACTTATCAAAGGTAGCTTCTGCCCAACTCCAAGTCATCACCTTATCATCAGTTTCAGAGGAAGCGGAACCCCATTCATACACTGAACAAATCCCTCCTCATGGTAATAACAATTGTAACAGGTTATAACACTTGCCAAAGGGGAAAAGCTGTCACTGGCATCTGTGAGTGACCCATATCAAGAGTACTGTGTATGTGTTCCTACATCAATGCCATACAAGGCAAAAACACCACTTTGCATGCATGCCTCATGTATTCTGTTGAACATACAGTTGCCATAAAACACACACTATCTTTAATACACAGCTCGCATACCAAATAGTAGTCAGTTATTCTGTACAAGCTTTGTACATACTACTAGTGGCATTTTGCAAATTGACAAAAATGAAAAATGTATGAATCTGTTCCATAGCTCAAACCCATGATCAGATAAATGATATCTGATCCCACATTGGAAGACCATGAATAGCCTTGAATTTAAGTCTCTTGCAAAGTGTTTTATAGAAATCAGGAACTTCATCTTAATATCACTAAACCACTATTTGACATGTCGAGAACTTCCTCATAGAAAGTTGAGTCATCGCACATGACAAGATCAGAGGACCTGACAGTTGGCCTACACTACATGTAGATATATCCCAGTATTCTAGAAGATCCGATTTGCAAAAGTTATGACTACAGTCATGAACTTGATGAAGGCAATCTTAGACTAGCCTCCCAGTCTGTGTCAAAAAAGAACAGGAACCAAATCGATTGTTTTTTTTAGGTTGTAACCTCTTTTGGTGTTGATTGTTTAATTTCTTTTGCTTTGTAACATGTAGTATACAGAA